>NW_026852659.1:0-160000 GCF_026571515.1 Ruditapes philippinarum
TTTAAAATTTGCGGCGTAATTATGTTATAATAACCATTATTATATACATATTTAGGTCGCATTGTTACCGTTATTATTATTATTATTATTTTTACTATTATACTTTGCTTTAGCTCGTGCGAGATTTTTTTATTAAAGGTCGATAAACACTTACCAAGGCATTGTCACTCCAGGGGATGGTCCAGTGAAAATAATATAAAATTCAAGTTTTAGTAGAATCAAACAAATATTTATCCGATTTACGTAATTAATAAAGTATCTGAAAATCGAAGGAAAACGAATGTTACGCTTTTTATTATTATTATTATTATTATTATCATAATAATTTTGAATACAATGAATAAATAAAAATAATAAAATAGATACATAAGGGTGCCTAGTGGTTAAGATGTTTGCCTCTTGTTACAGGGATCGTGGGTTCGAACCATACCAGGGTCACGAGCATGTTTTCTTAAAATTAAATACGCAGCAAGCTTTTTTTTACAATCGAGCTAAAAGAAATAATGTTTAAACTAAAATAAATGCGTTATTATAACTGATAACGTACTAATACTTGACAAATAGTAACTAATTTTGAATACTTACTATTATCTCTTCGTTGAAAGATCTTTTCCGAAAGAAAGAAAAAAAAGTACTTATAGGCTGAATTATGCGAGTTATAAATTTACGAGCTATTCAGCTAGACGATAAATTACTTAATTACGAGAGATATCGGGCACGCTCGAATCATAACCCACGTTTGAGTCACAACCCACGGGCTATTTGTTGACTATATGATTCATATATAATTACAAGTAAAATGGTTTCCTGCGGGGAATGATATAAAGATATTTCATTTAACTATTTTCAACATTGTTTTGGGAGAGGGGAATAAATAAACGTTTGTATCAGGAATATAGTTGACAATAATCGATCAAAATAGAAGAAAGTCTTTGGAAACTGGTGACCGTTGATGACAGGAGAAGGTCGAACATTAAACAATTATTTCTTTTTAAGAAAATGATTAAATAAGCCTACCATTTTATGAATAATTCCAAGCAAAAAAAAATAAAATAAAGTAAACACACAAATTTACGCAGAAAATATCTCTATTTATTATGGCAGATGCCACTACGAATATTTTAATTTTGTAGATTTTCAGTATAAACAATTTATTGTTTGTAAAATTTGAGATACAATGATAATTTTCAAATACATCATTCAAGTTTTTCCACCTAAAACGGTAAAATAATTATAGAAAATTAGAAATATCACGTAACAGTTTTTTGTTCTTAATTAGGTGTAATTCTGACTAATTCCCTAGAGGTTATTCCGTAACGTACCGACAAACGGTATTTAGCCAGGTTTTCGAAAAGGTCAATTAACCAATCGTGTACGGTTTACAGATCACATGCTCCTCCATGTACCGAAAACAGGTCACGTGCTCCTCCATGCTTCAAAAGTTAAACGCGTACCAATACCCTGCGGTCTCCAGACCGCAGGGAATAAGTTTTATAGACAATAACAATGATTCGTAGTTTGTGATGCTTTCGTAAAAATATGCTACATATTAATGATGCGTTATATTGAATAATCCAATCGCGGGTTTGGAGAAAAGACTTTTAAATAAAATAAACCAATGAATGCCCTTTTATATAGCGTAATTTATCGCATTCGGGTATAAATACGATGAATATAAATTTTGAAAATAACGTTTAAAGTTTTACCAGCACAACTCCTTATATACTGTTATCGCAAGAGCCATATGTAGTCGAATTATATAGCATCGCAAGATATAATACAACAATTTTGTTTATATACAGTGAAGGTTATTTAATTATATTTTACATCTTTACAACCTTGTAGCAAATAATTATAAATGTCGGAAAACCCTGTGAGGGAACCGTATTTTTATATATTTTATTTTACAGAAAGCTAGCTGGCAAGTAACATTTATTAAGTGTTAAGTGTTATTAAGTGTATTACTTTCCAGTTGTATCAAGTAAAGAAATATATTTATGTGATAACAGATATAATGTGGAAATGTAATTTAGATAAAAATATGGAAAAAAAAAACATAAAAAAATAAAAAAACATTAAAAAAAAACATTAAAAAGAAAATGGAAATCTCAATACAACATTCACCTAAATGAAATGTAACATTAAATGGATTCTTTGTTTTTTAGAAAAAAATGGAGCAAATAGATTGCGCAACAATGGTTCCACAAAATATGATGTTTCACGAAGACAGACTTGAAACTTTTAAAACCTGGTCTAATCAAATAATACCTAACAAATATACTTTGGCAAAAGCTGGCTTTTTTATACTCCTTGTGGTGACATAACAGAATGTTTTGCCTGTCACGTAAAAGTGCGGGATTGGCTTACAACTGATATTGCCTTAGATGAACACTTAAAATTTTCACCTCAGTGTGTTTTTCATAAAATGCTTGGATACGGATGTAATGACCAGCCTGATAACAAAAATCAAGTGAACAATCCCTTTTCTTCAGAACCGCAAAAATCATTATTACCAACGACACAGACATATATTTGGACATTCGGCACCTGCCAATTGCTTTGTGGGACGTCCTGAAAAACCTGCTACAAACTTTGGTACATTATCTGGTGGATTTAAGTGGCCTTCTAAATAAAAGGTTTAAATCTCTTCTTTTTTTTTGAAAAAGAGATATTATTCTTAAATTGCACATAAACTTTTTAAGCATATAAGATTGTGAAATATCATCCTCTAATACTATTAATGAAGACATATTGACTACCGAGCACGTTGATTACGTAACTCCTACTTCAGGGAGTAAAAAAACAGAATGGTGTTATTTATGCAAGTTAGTGCTGAAAGCTCATTTAAAAAAAACAACTTTATGTGGACATCTATGTTGTGGAAACTGTTATTCCAACATTATCAAAGGATGGTCCTGTAAATGTTCCATTACAAATTTACAAAATTTGAAGTTGTTCCATGGATTGAATGTAAAGTTGACACACGGCCAATATGGGAAAGGGCGGTCAATACGGGATTTAGCCAAGCAGGATTTAGGAAAAACTTGGCTTAGCTTTTTTTGTGCAATAGTGTTAGTTTATTTGGTTTGGAGAGACGTATATGTCTATACGTGCTGTACTGTTTTTTATAACAAGATGGAGCATTGCAATTTATATACATTTTTTTTAGATTTCTCTATATGTCTTCCAACAGTATTTCTTTTTGATGACAATACCATTCATATCCATGCATATATTTTCTTTCTCATTTGAACAGAAAATTTGAAATTTGATCAAGTATACAACTACGGCCTCAGGCCAATCCAATAACAAGGCCAAAATGAATTCAACTAATTAATAACATAATTAATAACATAATATTATTAAATGTGTAATTGATCGGCTGGTTTAGTTAATTTTGATGACATTATTCTTATTATGCTAAATGTATTTACATAATGTAAGAAAAATATATTGAGTGATATCTTTTTATGTATATCGTCCACCAGCTATGAATAGTGCCTATAAAATTCACCACCTTTTATATATAGACATTATATAGAAAGTTAAATTTTTATGAGTTTTTTTCTTTCTGGTCACATTAAACCTTATCAAAAATATTATGCAATATTTTTATATCTTTTTTTCTAATTTTTAAATCATCTTTCACTTGGTATCAGTATCTGTATTGCATTTAAGTGATCGATGTATTTGATTTTTTCGTTTGGGTTTGGGTTTTATAAGGTACTTTTTCCTGATAATTGTGGATTTTGTTATTTCATTTTTATGGTGGTATATTTCTGCCAACAGTGAACCATATAATTATCGCGTTAACTATCTGACTAACTAGTTAGTTTTCCTGTTAACACGATACATAACAGATATTGTTCAGACTAACTAGATATATTTTTTTCTGTTAGATAGATAAATAACGAATAAGTATGTAACTTCTAAAAACACTAAAAAGTGTCCAGAACTGCCAACATTTACCAGTTAAATATCAGATAATTATCTGTTTATCTATAAAACTTTTGTGTTTGTAAGTTAGTAACCTAAGTATCAGATAATTATCTGAATAACCATATACAATTTTAGTTAATACATAATGCGAAATATTTCGGACATATCCTTGCGTTTCTTATTATTATCTAACACATTAAGTGATTATCTGGAAAGGTTTTCTGTTACCAGTTAAATAACAGATAATTATATTATTATATCTACATAAATTTTGTATTAGTTACTTAACTACATAAATATTAGATAATTATGTGTATAACTAGTTAAATTTTCAGTTATCAGATAAAAGATAGATATTGCTGAATGCTTTGGACATCCCTTGTAAGGGCGCGTTACTGACCAAAATTCAATTTTAACGACCGAAACATTTAACGACCGAACATTTTTTCTTTGAAAAAGGTGTAAATTGATGATTTGTAGAAAGTAGTACATTTTTCATTGTTAAACTTTCAAATTACCTTCATGCTAAAATTTGATAATGTTATAGAGTTTGCGAGCGTTCTTATATTATTGATTGTCTACCTCAATAACTAAAAAGTACGCCAAACTGAAATGACTTATAATTAAATAGTACGATATTTTGTAAATTTTTTTAGTTCCCCATCTCTTTTTGCTGAACGCGCATTTAAAATTATGGAATTTAAAGACAGCAAAGTAGGATCACAAACTTGTTTCCTAACTGAACAACAATTAATGTAAGTAATCAAAGAAAAAAGCCTTGCAATTTGTGGATAACTTGGCAATAGCACTAAATGGAGACAGTTCTGTAAGCGGCGTTATAGAAACGAAATGTTTAATATCCTGTCGCCAGTTGTACGACTCCATAGAGAAAGCGTTATCCATCCCAGACTCAAATTTATGTATATGACCCGAATTAAGCATGTTAAGCATAACAAATGCTTATCACTTTCTGTCAAAATTTGATTCGCTTCATAATTGGAACTCATAACAATGCGCTGCACGTCCTTATAGAATGAGTCATCTAACACTTTCAGATAGAATGACTAACGCTTTAGCTTCTACTATTTTCTACCCAGACTACTGGGTGACGTTACGATGACCCATTAACGAATCAGAAATGGGGACGCTATCATTACGTTTTTAATAGCCAATTGCAACCGTTCTCACTCATGTTAGATTGATGGTATATAAATTGGAGTTAATTTTCTAAGCGTTATTTAGAGAAATATTAATGTGGAAGCACTCCATGTCAAACCAGACGATGAAAGTAACTTTTGACGAAGTGGTAAAAACTGTAGTATTTTTCGTAGAAGAGGGTAATCGTCTAAGACCAGTACCCAAAAAGACACAAAACAGAAAGACTAAAAGAAATTTTGAAAGTTCTGAAACCAGTGCCATTTACGTCGCAAGATCGACGCGATAGGTCAGTTAAAAGGGATTGATATTTATTTTGACCAATTGTCAGCTTGATTAATAACGCGTTCCGCGTTATTCTGGTACTCATGACGTATGGTCAAAATAAATATCAATCCCTTTTAACTGACATATCGCGTCGATCTTGCGACGTAAATGGCACTGGTTTCAGAACTTTCAAATTTCTTTTAGTCTTTCTGTTTTGTGTCTTTTTGGGTACTGGTCTTAGACGATTACCCTCTTCTACGAAAAATACTACAGTTTTTACCACTTCGTTAAAAATTACTTTCGTCGTCTGGTTTGACATGGACTGCTCCCACATTAATATTTCTCTAAATAACGCTTAGAAAATTAACTCCAATTTATATACCATCAATCTAACATGAGTGAGAACGGTTGCAATTGGCTATTAAAAACGTAATGATAGCGTCCCCATTTCTGATTCGTTTATGGGTCATCGTAACGTCACCCTGTAGTCCGGGTAGAAAATAGTAGAAGCTAAAGCGTTAGTCATTCTATATAAAAGTATTAAATGACCTATTCTATAAAAGGACGTGAAACATATTGTTAAGCGTTCCAATTATAAAGCGAATCAAATTTTGACAGAAAGTAATAAGCATTTGTTATAGCTTATCATGCTTAATCCGGGGCATATACAAAAATTTAAGTCTGGGGTGGATAACGCTTTCTCTATGGAGTCGTTCAACTGGCGACAGGATATTAAACATTTCGTTTCTATAACGCCGCTTACAGAACTATCTCCATTTAGTGTTATTGCCAAGTTATCCACAAATTGCAAGGCTTTTTTCTTTGATTACTTACATTAATTGTTGTTCAGTTAGGAAACAAGTTTGTGATCCTACTTTGCTGTCTTTAAATTCCATAATTTTAAATGCGCGTTCAGCAAAAAGAGATGGGGAACTAAAAAATTTTACAAAATATCATACTATTTAATTATAAGTCATTTCAGTTTGGCGTACTTTTTAGTTATTGAGGTAGACAATCAATAATATAGGCACGCTCGCAAACTCTATAACATTATCAAATTTTAGCATACAGGTAATTTGAAAGTTTAACAATGAAAAATGTACTACTTTCTACAAATCATCAATTTACACCTTTTTCAAAGAAAAAAATGTTCGTTCGTTAAATGTTTCGGTCGTTAAAATTGAATTTTGGTCAGTAACGCGCCCTTACAAGGGATGTCCAAAGCATTCAGCAATATCTTTTATCTGTTAACTGAAAATTTAACTAGTTGTACACATAATTATCTAATATTTATGTAGTTAACTAACTAATACAAAATTGATGTAGATATAATAATATAATTATCTGTTATTTAACTGGTAACAGAAAACCTTTCCAGATAATCACTTAATGTGTTAGATAATAATAAGAAACGCAAGGATATGTCCGAAATATTCCGCATTATGTATTAACTAAAATTGTATATAGTTATTCAGATAATTATCTGATACTTAGTTTACTCACTAATAAACACAAAAGTTTTATAGATAAACAGATAATTATCTGATATTTAACTGGTAAATGTTGGCAGTTCTGGACACTTTTTAGTGTTTTTAGAAGTTACATACTTATTCGTTATTTATCTATCTAACAGAAAAAATATATCTAGTTAGTCTGAACAATATCTGTTATGTATCGTGTTAACAGGAAAACTAGCTAGTTAGTCAAATAGTTAACGCGATAATTATATGGTTCACTGTTGGCAGAAATATACCACCATAAAAATGAAATAACAAAATCCACAATTATCAGGAAAAGTACCTTATAAAACCCAAACCCAAACGAAAAAATCAAATACATCGATCACTTAAATGCAATACAGATACTGATACCAAGTGAAAGATGATTTAAAAATTAGAAAAAAAGATATAAAAATATTGCATAATATTTTGATAAGGTTTAATGTGACCAGAAAGAAAAAAACTCATAAAAATTTAACTTTCTATATAATGTCTATATATAAAAGGTGGTGAATTTTATAGGCACTATTCATAGCTGGTGGACGATATACATAAAAAGATATCACTCAATATATTTTTCTTACATTATGTAAATACATTTAGCATAATAAGAATAATGTCATCAAAATTAACTAAACCAGCCGATCAATTACACATTTAATAATATTATGTTATTAATTATGTTATTAATTAGTTGAATTCATTTTGGCCTTGTTATTGGATTGGCCTGAGGCCGTAGTTGTATACTTGATCAAATCTCAAATTTTCTGTTCAAATGAGAAAGAAAATATATGTATGGATATGAATGGTATTGTCATCAAAAAGAAATACTGTTGGAAGACATATAGAGAAATCTAAAAAAATGTATATAAATTGCAATGCTCCATCTTGTTATAAAAAACAGTACAGCACGTATAGACATATACGTCTCTACAAACCAAATAAACTAACACTATTGCGCAAAAAAATGCTAAGCATTTTCAAATTGGTGTCCAAAATAGTCAATATCTAATCTCTTTTAACGCCAAGTTTTTCCTAAATCCTGCTTGGCTAAATCCCGTATTGACCGCCCTTTCCCATATTGGCCGTGTGTCAACTTTACATTCAATCCATGGAACAACTTCAAATTTTATAATTTTGTAATGGAGCATTTACAGGACCATCCTTTAATAATGTTGGAATAACAGTTTCCACAACATAGATGTCCACATAAAGTATTTTTTTAAATGAGCTTTCAGCACTTACTTGCATAAATAACACCATTCTGTTTTTTCACTCCCTGAAGTAGGAGTTACGTAATCAACGTGCTCGGTAGTCAATATGTCTTCATTAATAGTATTAGCGGATGATATTTCACAATCTTATATGCTTAAAAAGTTTATGTGCATAAATTTAAGAATTATATCTCTTTTTCAAAAAAAAAAAAAAGAAGAGATTTATACCTTTTATTTAGAAGGCCACTTAAATCCACCAGATAATGTACCAAAGTTTGTAGCAGGTTTTTCAGGACGTCCCACAAAGCAATTGGCAGGTGCCGAATGTCCAAATATATTTGATGTCTGTGTCGTTGGTAATAATGGTTTTTGCGGTTCTGAAGAAAAGGGATTGTTCACTTGATTTTTGTTATCAGGCTGGTCATTACATCCGTATCCAAGCATTTTAAGAAAAACACACTGAGGTGAAAATTTAAGTGTTCATCTAATGCAATATCAGTTGTAAGCCAATCCCGCACTTTTACGTGACAGGCAAAACATTATGTTATGTCACCACAAAGAGTATAAAAAAGCCAGCCTTTGCCAAAGTATATTTGTTAGGTATTATTTGATTAGACCAGGTTTTAAAAGTTTCAAGTCTGTCTTCGTAAAACATCATATTTTGTGGAACCATTGTTGCGCAATCTATTTGCTCCATTTTTTTAAAAAAAAAAAGAATCCATTTAATGTTACATTTCATTTAGGTGAATGTTGTATTGAGATTTCTATTTTCTTTTTTAATGTTTTTTTTTAATGTTTTTTTTATTTTTTATGTTTTTTTTCCATATTTTTATCTAAATTACATTTCCACATTATCACTGTTATCACATAAATATATTTCTTTACTTGATACAACTGGAAAGTAATACACTTAATAACACTTAACACTTAATACATGTTACTTGCCAGCTAGCTTTCAGTAAAATAAAATATATATAAAAAATACGGTTCCCTCACAGGGTTTTCCGACATTTATAATTATTTGCTACAAGGTTGTAAAGATGTAAAATATAATTAAATAACCTTCACTGTATATAAACAAAATTGTTGTATTATATCTTGCGATGCTATATAATTCGACTACATATGGCTCTTGCGATAACAGTATATAAGGAGTTGTGCTGGTAAAACTTTAAACGTTATTTTCAAAATTCATATTCATCGTATTTATACCCGAATGCGATAAATTACGCTATATAAAAGAGCATTCATTGGTTTATTTTATTTAAAAGTCTTTTCTCCAAACCCGCGATTGGATTATTCAAAATAACGCATCATTAATTTGTAGCATATTTTTACGAAAGCGTCACTAACTACGAATCATTGTTATTGTCTATAAAACTTATAATTATATATGATCATATAGTCAACAAATAGCCCGTGGGTTGTGACTCAAACGTGGGTTATGATTCGAGCGTGCCCGATATCTCTCGTAATTAAGTAATTTATCGTCTAGCTGAATAGCTCGTAAATTTATAACTCGCATAATTCAGCCTATAAGTACTTTTTTTTCTTTCTTTCAGAAAAGATCTTTCGACGAAGAGATAATAGTAAGTATTCAAAATTAGTTACTATTTGTCAAGTATTAGTACGTTATCAGTTATAATAACGCATTTATTTTAGTTTAAACATTATTTCTTTTAGCTCGATTGTAAAAAAAAGCTTGCTGCGTATTTAATTGTAAGAAAACATGCTCGTGACCCTGGTATGGTTCGAACCCACGATCCCTGTAACAAGAGGCAAACATCTTAACCACTAGGCACCCTTATGTATCTATTTTATTATTTTTATTTATTCTTTGTATTCAAACTATATGATAATAATAATAATAATAATAATAATAATAATAATAATAATAATAATAATAATAATAATAATAAAAAGCGTAACATTCGTTTTCCTTCGATTTTCAGATACTTTATTAATTACGTAAATCGGATAAATTTTGTTTGATTCTACTAAAACTTGAATTTTATATTATTTTCACTGGACCATCCCCTGGAGTGACAATGCCTTGGTAAGTGTTTATCGACCTTTAATAAAAAAATCTCGCACGAGCTAAAGCAAAGTATAATAATAATAATAATAATAATAATAATAACGGTAACAATGCGACCTAAATATGTATATAATAATGGTTATTATAACATAATTACGCCGCAAATTTTAACACAACTTCCTAAAAATATATAGAAAGTTTGTTTGTTTTTTTCCTTTTAGAAACGAAAGATAGAAGCGGCAAAAAAGCCGTACAAGTCCTGCTGGATAAACTCGAGAAACTGGTATAGGTAAGTAGACGAAACATTTTATAATAATTTCTACGACTGTTTGTTCGTAAATAATCCGATTACGAGTTAGTTGTAAATTTTTAATTAATTTCATGTATCGTGTCAATTGGTAAATACTAACGCTCAGAATATTGGATTATATATTGACTAATTAATATCGTTCTGGAAGAACACTCGAGAATTTTTTATAATATTGTGTCGTTTTTTTTTTTTTATTTAATCTTTTTTTTTTAATTTCATTTTTTTATGTCGTTTTGGATGTTGTTTTTTTTTTTAAATAAAAATAGTGGTAACAATTTAATAAATGGCTTTGTTGTGTACTTATTGGTGATAAAATACCTTCCGACTTAAACTATTCTGCTTAGAACTTGGCGTTCTTTAAGCGATAATGTTTTTATGTTTAAAAGTCGTTATAGCGCGACCTTAAATGTAGAAATTTATAAATGGCTCTGCTGTGTACTTATTGGTCATAAAATTCCTTCCGACTTAAACTATTCCGCTTAGAACTTGGCGTTCTTTAAGCGATAATGTTTCTAAGTTTAAAAGTCGCTATAGCGCGACCTTAAATTTAGAGTCATATTATGCTAAAATCGATAACTGTGCAGCGTATGGATGTAGTTATTGGATTAATATAGGAACGTTATTGCGTTTCGGAACTAATCGATAAATAGACTTATAATTTAAGAATTAATATAGACTCACGCGATGACGCATTCTTTTAATGACCCCTCATTAGTGAGTAACAGTTGACTCACGCGATGACTCATTCTTTTAATGACCCCTCATTAGTAACTCACGCAATGACGTCATTGTAATAGGGCCTGGGGGCAGCTCCAGTGGCTCCATCTCCAGTGGCTCCAGTGGCTCCAGCTCCAGTGGATCCAGGCATTCTGCCCAAGTCCGCATCATATACTACTAGCATGTAGTCAACAACTTAACAATGTTCTCGAATTTTCTATGTCGTAAAAGAAATTTGCACCCACCTATTCGTCGATTTCAGAGTCCACATCATGAATGAAAATGTTAAATCTCTACCAAGTATTTATAATCCTGACACATATATCTCTTGTTTACTACAGTATCACCATTGTTCATTAAAATGTTTGCAGAAATTTTATCAATACTGGTATAAACTAAGAAGAAATTTTAACACAAAAACAATAATCTGTCTCAGAATATATATAATTCATTTATGTTACTGGTCATCTACCAAGGTAAATAATGCAATACAAGTTTAACAAGTTTATTTATCTTTTCCCAGAAGGTCATAGACCCATGTGGTACAATATGCAAAATATATAATATGACAAATGGCATCAATATTAAATTGACATGATCCCAAACATGCATTATAGTAGCACATCTTACATAGGAAATGGAAACATATAATCACCTATTACATGATGTACATGCTTATACTTCTCATTTTCGTCGAATGTGTCAATAGTATATAATTATGCAACATAAAATCTAAGGAAAAATTAAACGTGATAAAAATCCAATTGTAATAACTTGACATATTACACCAGATCTATTACTGGTGAAGTAGATACTTTAACAGATTAAAAATCTTTCTGAATTGAATTTAAATCATGTTGATAACGAAAGTGTGAATTTTACATACATTTTTACATATTACATGCATCATCTTTGACATTAGTAATATTTAAAGCATTTATTTAACAAATTTGATTGTGCACGGGAGATAATTGCTAAGGTCGCTCGACCTGTATATCGAGTTATGTAACATCCGCCGCACTATAGCTTTAACAATATATTGACATACAATATAGTTTCTTAACATAATTAACTGCAGTTATCTAATAAAATGGAACAAATTTGTAAATAAATATGTATTATGTAATACATGTTTTCAGAGAAAGAGGCAAATCCTTCAAGGAACAATAGTCCTAAACAGGTCTTCAGCTAATGTTCAATTTACAGTGTTATAATTTGATATTTTAGGACCTGAATATGCAATGTTTATAAAATGAAAATAAAAAAATTCAAAATTTATAAATTTTTCTCAAAATGAAATAGTTTGCTTTCTTTTATTAACAGGCTTTTCGCAAACAAGCCAAAAATCAAGGAAGCGTTTACCAATTGTGATATAAAATTGCAGTCCGGTTTGTTTGGTAAAATGGTTCAGTCATGGATGGAGAACCTCGATAATGCCGGAACGTTGGATCAAAAAGTCAGCGGAATGTGTGACAGTCATAAGAAAAGAGGTACCACAGACATGGGACTTTTTAAGGTACTGAGTATTACTCTGAGATGGGATTAGTGGTTGTTATATATTTTTTCAGAACTGAAATGCATTGCATTTTTTCAAAAACAGAAGTCACTACAAGTAGATCTAAACAGTTAGATCATTTGCCTGCAAGCATTCGACAGTATATTTTGCTTTAAGAGTTGATTGCGGATTTTTTTAAGATAATAAAATAAATGTGAACAGTTGTGCATCTAATATATTGTTGATCGCTGGTCCAACACTTACAAATTAGTATCTTTCCTGTAGATATCGTAACATATCAAAATTTAACATTGCAATCGCGGAAATCAGACAGTCAAGCGCAAAAAAGAAAATATATCAAAATACTTAAATACCTTTTCGTTAGATTTATTTTGTATTTTCGCTCAAAGACAACTTTTTTCAGGATGCACTGACTGAACTTGCAGGTTTCGTTAGCGACACTGTAGAAATGAATGGTGACCAGCAAACATCATGGCAGAAAATTAACGAGTCGATCTTGGATGTTATGAAAACCAAATTTTAAATCTTTTAGACATTTCCTACTCTTTTGCTTAATTGATTGTTTGAATTATTCATGACACTGACGCTATCAGCTAAACGAACTTAGACACATTTGGCGGTTGTATTCACATCGGTCTTGCAGTGGTTCAACGAGATCACCATTGTCATTTCAAAACAATCGTAAAGCCAGCAATATACTCGTATGTGTACAAAGAAACGATGAATTATAATAGGGCATTCATGGACGATAAGCATTTCACGTAACTCTTCTAAATCTATCATATTTTGGCAATACAATTTGTATATTTTGGAACTTAAAAGCGATTCTTCATATTTCGACACATTCCAATATAAATAAAATGTTTATGCATTTAAAATTGGTATGTTACATTATTTTAGTATTCAATATACATCTAAGTTTTTTTTTATTTATACTATAATCTTTCTGGTACACGTACTAAATAAATAAATCAAGAACCTATCCATTCACATACTAATGTACATTTTGCAGATGAATCTCGAGAGGGCATTTCCTTAGTACAATAGCAAATTTTATTTAAATTTGTAAGGTTGGCGAATCACTCCTTATTCTTAAATACAACAAAATGAATACATCATTGACGCATGCGAAGAACTTTTTGAATTTGCATTTTTTTCTAAGAATTTGACATAGGAAATACAACAGTTGTTTTTATAAACAATATATTGTTACTTTAAATGATATGACGAAAGATTGCGTCAATTACAAAATGCTGTATTATCTAGCCTTAAAATATATTCTTTTGTTATTTCTAATTACGTTGTTATTTGTTTTCCCTTTATTCATTTCTAATCCAATTCTCAAGGACTGTTTGATAATGTTTGTAGAATATGAGTTTGTATGCGTTTCAATGCTTAGATCTTTGTTAAGTCTGTCAACGTAGATACCTTACAGTTTTTCCTTTATTCATACTCTGACATTTTATGGTCCTATCCGGGAATTTTCATTTTCCATCTTTTTGTGCATGTTTCCTTTCATACACGTGTACAGTTGTATACAACTAAATTATTTTTGTGATCTAAGACACGTACGAATATATGATTACATACAAGGTTAGTGTCAGCAAGGTGTTCCAAACGGACCTATCGGCCGAATAAGGCTCATTTGCTTTTAACAAGCATCATAGTATACCAGTTTTTCAAAAGGGTTTCGTGAAAGTGAGTTGTGGTGATAATATACCTTTTATTTTAAAAAGAGCTAAAATATACTATAAATTCCAGAAAAAAATAAGAACTTTTTACATTAAAAGACAAGATAGTTTCTTAACAGCAATGTTTGAAGAAAAAATCAATTATTTGGTTTTGCCAATACAATACCAAAACTTTATTTCGCTTAAAGGCATCCGGATTGTGCAAAAACATATATACAAAGAAACAATTTACACAAAATTATATATGATGATACAAAGTATATGTTGTGCTTCTCAAAACTACGTATTGGTTATATTATTAGTCCCAATTGATTCGGAACATTTATGACTTTTCTGACAAAGCAAAGTAAATGTACTTATGAAACTTCACCGGTTTATACTCGACCATGTGTATACCCTTAGGATTAAGTCTTTATCTCGCGAATATGTCAACAGAATAGATACGTGTAATGATTAGCAAATTGCAAGGTTATTAATTTGGTCTTTCGATCTTCAATCATTTTTGCTCGGTCCATCCCTTTAACCTTTGCGAGCTTTGTTCTATCCTTTTTAAGTTCCCAATTTTTTGTAACAAATGAAGCTCTTAAATCTTTCAGAATAACACTTTGAAGAAAATGCTTTGCAAACCTGTGGAGTTAGATTATGTGTGATGTTATTTTAGCATCATAATGAAGAAAGACATCAATAAATATGCGTTATTATTGTTGCCTTAAAAGGGTTTGTTAACCACTTTGTCATAGGAAGAAGTTTCTTTATTTTTTATGTGAAAAGTGACAAACAACTCACTTCTTCATAAGGTAAAATGTTTTCAGTGGCACATTTCCTCAAGAGGCATTTCTGTCAGATAATATTGAAGAAAACACTTATGCTTTCATGTCTGTCATAAATACTTTTAAGAAACGTCAATGGCTTTTTTTTAAGGTAAAGACATTAAGTATGTCACTTTCTCTACAGGAGACAAAGGCCCTTGATTTTTGTTTCGGAAAAAAAAAACCCCAAAACGGGTTTTTTGAAAAACCATTCTGCCTGTAATAGTTTAAACCTTATCCCCCGTCATTTTTTGACATTAAAGAAATTGTTTGATTATACAAACCCAAACATAAACTGACTTTTTTTTTTCCCCAAAAACACAACAATCTGAAAAAAGTTGCTTATCTACAGTAATGTGTTTAATACTTTGGTTTTTATCAACGAGAAAGATACCTTCATATACGTCAGACACAAATATTTCCATTTTGAGGCTTGAGATTATAACACGTGAAGGACATTGAATGTCACCAAAGTACGATGCTAACAATTGTCCAGAAAGAGAATATACCGCTAAATGGCCGACGTCTTCCTCTTCTCGTTTCTTTGATCCACCACAGCAAACATAAATCATCCCGTCATTGTATGCAATACCTCGACATCTATCGCCGACTTTAAAGGAATGTTGTAACTTCATTGGCTCTGTCTGAGAGATAAACTGAACTGTCTTATCATTAATCAGAGTAACGGCCAGCAGTGTCGAGTCTATCTGACAAATACCAAAAGGATTGTCATTGACATTCAGCGACGATATGATCTGGAAGGAATCATTCATTTTCTTAATACATTTATTATGATAATCTGTCATAACAATACACCCATCTTCACACATGCACATGTCAAATATTGTGCACGAATGCTTATCATTCTTTGTTCTCAAATTAATAACATGACATTTTTCTGCTTCAATTACTGGAAGATGAAGAACATTTCCAATAAAGTTACATTTCGAATCAGTCACATGTCCGTCCGGTTCAAACCGTAATCTGCCTGTTTTTCCCGACCCTCCTAAGTTTTCTAAACAATCGCCTGCATCTTTTCTTCTCTCGTTAACAAGTTTTATCTGCACATATTTCTCGGATACGTTTTCATGTTTAGCAACACTGATCTTTTGCATATTTTCTTGAAGTGAAACGATCTTTGCATCAACTTCTTTCATGCATGACTCTATATGTTGCAGTTTTATCTGAAAGGTGGCATCCACTTCTTGAAGAAGTTGCATTTCCATTTTGTCCAAATGGTCGTTGATTTTCTTCCTTTCTGATTTTATTTCTTTAATCAATTGGCTTTTTTCTTTGTTCGCATTTTCTACTTCTTCCTGCTTGATTTGTTTTAAGGCGTGGAAACGAGACTGTAGTGTGTTTAGGTCAGCTTCCAGCAGGTTTAGTTTTTCGGAGGTTTTAGCTTTACAAGCTATGTCTGGTATGTAGCTTATACCTTTGCAGCCACTGCAATGAAATAGCCAAGACAAGGTGTTATCAATATGAAATGTCAAAATACAATATAAATGCTAAAAATTACCTGGTAAAAAATTGTCATTCTGTCATTATGATTTTATTACTTCTTTTTCAAAATATGACATTAATATAATAATAAATTAATGTCACACGACAGTTAATTAATAAATTTGTTTTGTTAATAATAAAAAAGTTTTCAAACAATAGCGTTATTATATGTGGCATAAAACTAGAATCTTCTGTTTTGTTTGAATTGTATATTCATAATATTCATATTTCAGTGAAATACTAAAATTGCTATACTAGAATCAATTAACAGGATGTCTTAAATAATAATTGTGAACAAGAAACATTGAGGGGGTGTTATATCCCGAGAACTCAAAATGAGATACAGATGATTTTAAGTGGTATTCAACTTTAATTCATTCTATAACTTATCTAAACAACAAAAGACATGACGAATGGCGATTTCTGCCAGCTTCCACATATTTAAAATGGCCGATTTACCCAGAATTAAAACGTACAAGCTGATAGACTCCGAAGAAAATATTGTAATGAACTTTATTGCTATCTCTGGAACAATGATACAATATACTAAAAATCATTTTGACGACAAAAAGAGGCAGTTATTTTATTCTTTATATTATTTATTTTTTGGTTGGGCTTTTCGCCTTGTCAATGCATCGAAAACGAAAGTAGAATTTTTCAAACATATGTTCAATGGATATATAGGTTGAACAGCCAAGATATCAGACTACAAAAAGGGCTAGCTATTAATATACTAGTATTAAATATTTGTTTTTCCTTGCTGGGTCTTACATCAAAATAATTCCCTTGTCAATGCACCGAAACCGAAAGTAGAATTGTTCAAACCTGTGTTCAATAGTCATACACGTTGCGCAGCCAACTTTATCATGACCAGGACAGTAGACATCAATCAATTTTCCTCCGTGTCTCTCACATCTCTGACTTGGTAATTCCTGCTTTATCCCGCTCGGTTGTTTTACCGTGTCTAGTAACTGATGTCCTCTCATTGACGAAAACTTATTATGATCACCTAAACATTTTTGACACAGATTTTCATCACATTCCACGCAATGTTTAATAGCAGCCACATTCTTCCCTTCTTTAAAACAAGGAGAACACGGAAAATCATGTTCTATGTCCGATCCTTTGTAAAAAGATGGGTTTAATTTACGGCCACTAACGGCCATATTTTCTGCTTAAGTTTACCTTCCTTCTACGGTTGTCATAGGCGTAACATGATTTACCATACTATCAAGTTTAAACTAATATTACGAAGGTAGTATGGTATAGCCTTTTTCCGTTTATTCGTTCATCTTAAATGTTCGTACATTTCTAAAAAGTAAAATACATTGATTCGGTTTAATATGTATTAAAACACCAATAGATAACGTTATTAAGAAATCAGTTATTAAAAACATATCTGTTATATTTTCATCTACCGTTAGTGGACTAATATTAGAATCACATAGTCACATTTTTATAAAACATTTATAAACATTGAGATGTAAATAGATAAAGTCTGACGAAGATAAAGCAAGCATTAATGAATTGAGAAATGATTGACTTCTATGTAAGAGTGACATTGTTGAACTTGACATGGTTAATTGTTTTTATTTGGTACTATTTTTTCGTGTAGAAGAGCTATTTGGGTTTATTGAGGTAAAAACAATAGAGGTTTCATGCTTAATGAACACATTGAAAATGATTTGAAAATAACGTTTCATGATCTTAAATAAACTCTGTCAAACAATTAATTCGAGGACTTTTTATTTTTATTTTGTGAAAAAATAACTTTATAAAATATAAAAAGCTTATATAAATGTAAAATAAAGGGTCTTAAAGTGTTATTAAAAGGTTATTCATTTTAAAACGTGATTTAGATTTACCATTTTATTATGTACACTGAAAAGGAAAACTGTATCAAAGTCTTATAATGTTGCCATGGTGTTTGTTTAGACAACTGTTTTGCGTCAATAGTTTATAATTAACATTCAAGAGACATAAGTTATTTTACTTGAACAACAAACGACAACTTTACTGAAATCTATCTTGGAGATAATGCCACATTTTGTTTATATCTTATTTATTGAAGAAGAAATGAATTGGAGAATTTTGAGATAAGGTGAGTGATAAACGTTTTGATATCTCTAGCTGATTCTTACATCAAATACTATTTGTTTGATCAGTCACGATTGTAATACTACGTGTTGTAATCTCACGTCTTCGAAATGTTATATTGACCGCTATGTACTTCTTTATTTTACACAGGCTTAACATAAAAATGACCTTCATATAATTATTTAAAAGGGTGTAAAGGACGCCTTTTCACATGATTTCAATAGCAACAAGACTTATTAAGCTGATTAGAAACACATTTTAGATATTTTCAACAGAAGACAATGGGTGGTTGCTATAGTTCGGATCTGAACAAACCGCCAGATGTCGGTGAACCTGCCAAGCGAGCTAAACAATCGAATATAGTTGTTCTTACTGAGCTGTCTGATTTAGAAGATGACGATGCCGTACTTAAAGAGCCCACCAAATTTACTTACAGAGGTCGGGGTTCCAACAGCGTGGGGATCATGCAGGTACTTTCTATTTTAATTTAATGAATATAAACAATATATATCTGTGGTTTTTGACAAACTAAATAAAAAGCAATGATAACATGACCTTACAACGCAATAAACGCCTTTACATGGTGACGTCTCTGAGATATAAATACATTATTGCAACAAGCTCTGTTTTTGAAGCAGTGTCTCGATCGTTGTTTCTGCACTTAACTGTCTAAGACAGTTCGGTTTTAAAGCGTCGCCACCAATTTCCTCATCGGTAAATGACTGGATGTGATACTGTAAACCTTTAATCTCTAGATTCTTTTGAAACGACTCTTACCTACCATTTAGGGTGTGCCTTCTGACAAAGATTGATAAATAGTGTTGCGATGTCTTAGAAAACTGTACTTATAAAATGACATGTAATTTTAAAATGTATTCTAATTATTTATCACATACAAAAATATATCTATGGAAATAAACTATCTAGTATGAGGTTTAACTTATTTACTTATGCCAAAATTCAATTCAATATTTTACAAGTCCATGTAAATTGTTGAATTCTGCTTAAGCCGATGCTAGGGGGAATGGACGATAGCTAGCAATTACCACTACCGTCCATGAACAGACTAAATCAAACCAGGGCTGCAACATGTTTGATTTTGCCATCGTGGGCATTCTTAAGAGATAATGTTTTTTCTGTATTTTAAGTAATTAAAACATCATTGTACTATCGCATAAATTTACATTTGTTTTCATTGTATCAATATTTTTGTCCACTGTATATATTTTTTGATAACATAAATTGAATTTTACGGCCGTTTTCTTTGTTATTTTTGTAAGATACAAATATTGTCATATCTCGTTATCATTTTTAGCCTTTGCAAAAGGAACGTGTGGAAAAAGAGCTTAAAGAGATACAAAAAGAATCAAACAAAGAAGTACGAAGGAAACAGGAGCTACAACTTCAAGTTAGTAAGTTATTATCAACTCGAAATTAATAATGTTGGACACTCAATGAAATGAATAATATGAATTATATATTTAAAAACATGTTTTGTTGAAAAATCTAAAAGAGAAACAACTGAACAATGTAAAACATGCAATACGTGTATTTTACCTACTTCCTGTCTATCTGTATCTCTCTTACACAAATTCCTCAATCCTCATACAAATAACTTGTACGGTATGTCTATAATTTTTCACAACCAGGGCACTTTTTTTAAATTTTATTTCTGAAAATAAATGTTCCGCTTCATTTCGTTAAATTTACTTCCTGAGATAAAAACTTGTCTCTATGTACCATTTCCCTCTTTATTTGCAAGATAACTTACTTGTAGATCTACGTGCATACTCAAAAGTTGTTGCAACTAGCTAGCATTCTGTATATTTCCTGAGTGTCTAAAGTTGAATGTATGAGATATCACAAGATTGTAAAAGGACATACATTTGTTTTTCGGTTTATGACAATCCTGATAATAACAATGTTCAATTTAGTATAAAAAGGTTTTTTTCCTTTTTAGGAAAAATTTTCCCCACAAAACATAATTTAAAATTTTCGAAAAAAAAATTAAAGTTCAGGGAAGAAATGAAAGTTTTTGACTGAAACGGAACAAAAAAGTCAAGAAGTATTACAAAAAGAAAAGGAGAGACGGCGAGAGATTTTCAAAGTAGATGACAACATCAAAGGTTTGGCAACGGTTGATGAGGCAGAAGAAGTATGGACAAATCCAAATAAAATTATAGAGAGTAGGGTGTACAGACCTCAGGTTGGTTGATGATGTAATGATTAATAATTATAATTAATTTTCTGATATCGTTTTATTGATATTCTTATTTATTCCATTGCAATACAAATATGGCTACATTAAGGTCTCAATTGTGATGCCGAAATGAATTAGTATGAAATTGACTTCATTCTTTACAGCTTACAAACACAATCAATCGGTCGGTCAATTGATAAATCGATCGATCAATCAATCAATTAATCGAAATAAAATAAGTTACTTTGATACATTGCAACACTGCAAATTACCCATCCATTTCAAAAATTTTATTGGACGAAAGAAGGAAAATTAGCAATTTGAAAAAAATATAACCACATCAAATTGTTTTGGGTCAATAACACACTTCTTGCAAACCTATTTGGTAATTAAGAATCATGCTTTAACATGCAGGACAAAACTAATTGTCTATAGAGTCTTGACTTAAATACTTGCATGTGTAAGTTGTTACGTTTATAATTTTGATATTATTTTTCTAGCAATTTAATCTAACGGGAATAACCAACTCTGGATGGGGATTGGAGGTGCAGGAATTGGGAGATGACCCGGAGCCGAAGCCACCTACATATAGAAAGAAAGACATTGTCCCGAATTTAAACGAATTTAACATGTTTGACAAACATGCTGTGAAGGTAATCATTGTCACAAAAGTGTTAAAGATATAATAATTATGCTCAATTTTGATATTGAAAAATATTGATAATTACTCTACATGTATGTTTCAACAAGCATCTTTTGAGAACACAGAAGAAGATCTGTTACGTTTTAAACGCTACATATTACTCGTAAACCCATTATAGATACATAGTACATATCATTAAACAAAATTTAAAGTTTTTTAAATGACCAAATTAACTTGACCAGCATTAAGGACTTCAAGCTCCAAAATATAGTGTGTGCATTCTTTTATCAAAGTAGAAAATTCAGTTTGAATTCCATATATTTAAATGCATCTCTGCAATATAACTAGTTTAACTAAAAGATAAGCATAGTATTTGCTTATTTGCTATAGATAGACTATGCACATCTTTCAGAATTTGATTGATACTGCTCATGTATCTATTCGACATGAGAATATCCCATGAATAAGATTAAAAGTAGCTAGATTCCTACAAGAATGGTATCCCTGTATTGTAAAACTCATCACCCAATTTGAAGTGGATTCAGTTCTAGTTTCTTTTGGTTATAATAAATCAAACGTTATTTCAAATGTCCAACTAAAAACACAAAACAATACAAAACTTTGCCAATTATTTCATAAGGCAAACATAAGTACGATTGCTTTTCATATTTCCAGGCACCTGTAAATGCTAAAGCATCTGTGTCAACTCTTGTAAACTATTTCAAGTCGGCGGCGGAGAATCATTTTCAACTTGTCAGGATGTTTTACAGATGGATCACTTTTAACATTAGGTAAGCTTTGTTTATTGTTTATTTCAACTAACGCGAGATCTACTTAAACGATATGTACTTAATAATTTAACTCTGGAAAAGCAAGCAAAGCAAAACTCATTGCGTAACTAACTTAAGATGGCAAGTTAGATAAAATACATTAGTAAGATTCTTTTTAAAAAATGATTTAATATGTAAGTCATCAAATAAGAAAATTATACTTATATAGTCATTTGTATAGACATTAAAATAATCTTAAAAGCATAAAACAAATTACCTGAATACAAGATTTTACTATTTTCTCATTTATATATGTTTCGCTGTTGTTTTTATACTTTTTATTCTTATCGTTCTCGTAGATTCAAACTTTGTTGCTTGCGTGTTACAGCTAGTATTCGCATAATACATGCATTCACGTATATAACAATGTAAGATATTTATATCGCTTATCTCTATCAAATGTAATTATCTCATTTATTAATATTTCACCTATATCTAGTTTGATTGAAAGAGAAATTTCATTGTAATTTTCTTGTTTATCAAAGATTCAAAGTGTTTGGTCCATGTATCGCAATTTAAGTTCATGCCTCTCTACACGTGTCCAAATGTTTTGATTTTTTTCTCACCGCGAATTACAATATCAACATATTGTTTACACAATCTTAATTTCGGCATATGTTTTTGCTATCACAGTTTTGACATAGAGGGATATTTCGGAGAGAAGATGTTACAGTCTGTTGACGCTGAGGATGTCCTCCAGACCGGTTACACTATATCAGAAGGGTATGCCAACCTAATGGAGGCAATGTGCAGGTTAATTGTTTACCTCATTACAATAAATGTAGCACTCTTTGATTCCACAGTACATTCTGTCTTTAACAGATCAGTCTTGTTAACTGGAGAGCTGGAGAGTAAAAATATCTTTTCTACCAGGTTGCTTCTCACACAAAAGGAATTCGACATAAGAACACTAGTGGTATTTTATGAAATGCGTCTTCGACTCATGTTTAATAATATATTTGATTTCCAGAAATTATTTTATAAGGTTCAACGTTCAGCAGTTCAAATTTTGATTCAATGTCATAAGTAACCTTTATTTATCATGTAGGTTTCTGTCGTATTTGTTTTTATCAAACACTACTTACATAAAAAATGATAAAAGATAGAAAACTGGAAGATCTTGCCCGATGCAACACGATTAAAAATGTTACTGAATCGGTTTGATCGATCGAGCGCTTCATGAACGGCAGAGCTAAATGCAAGCTATCGTCCATGTCCCTTAGCACCGGCTTTGATCGGCTATGGTCACGGAACCTTTATATTTGTGCCATTTCGTGGTTCTGCTTTCTCCCTGTTGTTGTACATTGTAATTAGTTTTCAAGTTTTAATTTCAGATTTGAAGGTATCCCTGTCAAGGTAATTTACGGTGTAGTCAAAGGTTACGACCATCAGGTCGGAGATATTGTTAGCTTCACTGAAAGCAGTATCTTGCATTATTGGAACGCTGTTTACATCAACCGCAACTGGTTTTTCATTGACTGCACATGGGGAGCAGGACACATGGACAAACAACGGAAATGGCATCGTAAATTTCAGGTCGGATATTATTTAACATTGCTAATATAGATAAGCACAACATATTAAATTTGTAAACTATCACTATAACCACATGCTTGGATAGCGCCCTTGTAGCTGAAGGGTTGTCTTTAAGGGTTGAAAAATCAGAATTGTAGCCACCCTTTCTCCCTGCATAATCAAAGGACCAAATTACTGGAGTCTATGCATCTCTCAGCTCCAGCAGATGAGGTAGCTTTGACCCTTGGTCATGCTTAAAGTTTGAAACACCCGATGTTAGCCAAAATCATTAGCCAAAATCATCTTTCCTTTCCTGTTATGTTTTCAATATGACCTAAGTTGATGCGCCGTAAATCAAACAAGACAAAAAACATTAATCAACATGAACGGATACACAAAAACACACACAAAGATAGAAAATAAACATGAATTGCATCCGTGTAAAATATGTTGTACAATACTGATCAATGATTAATTTTTAAATCATATACGTACCTTAGAGATGACTTGGCTAATTGTTTGTTTCTATTTTTAGGAATTTTATTTCATTGTTGACCCAGATAAAATGATTGTAGACCATTTCCCGTACATGGATGGAGATTTTAGAGAAAGTGCTAGATGGCAACTGCTACCGTCACCTGTTAGTGCAAACTCCTTCAATCAAAGGTATGTACAATAGTAGTAGTTCAGCAATGAGAATGTCCTCATCCATTTGTTGAATATCAAATTGGTCCAATGCTAATTCGAAAGCATACAGGCAAAATTGTTTTTTTTTCTTTTTTTTTCTTCTTTTTATGTGACAAATAAACGACATATACTAGTATCTTTTTCTGACACTTCATGCATATAAAATCGGTCACAAAATTTTACTTGTGTATTAAATAGGTCACAATAATTCACTTATCGCCAAATCCAAAATAAACTTGATTTTTGAGGGAAATAGTATTTTGTGTGTTTGTACTTTAAACAAATAGTTGATAATTTCGAGTTTTTGACGATTTGTTGATTCACCATCATTTCAAGATATAACATAACTAAAACATCCTCGTGGACCACTGCTTTAAATTAATAAAGAGGCGAGTGCCTGGACAAATAATGCATTTGTTAGCCTTGTTTACCAGCAAATCACATTGACGTATGTCCATTTTCAGATTGAAAATGGAGAAGGCGGCTTTAGAATGGGAAGTCAAACCAGTGACTCATACTCAACACCATATTATTACAGTACGTAAGACCATTGTGGTACAGTTAGAGGAAGTTGCTAGCATTTTAGAAGACTACACCGTACAGTTCCAGAGGAAAGATGGAAGCAGGAACCTAGATAAGTTCTTTTTCGCCTGCAAGCTTAACGAAAGAACGCTTAAAATCGAAATTAGACCACCTGAAGAGGTGGACTACCTTCTAAATATATTTGCACAAAAGAGTTTAGATGCTGCTGGTGAATCTGAACTTCTCGTTACTTATATCTTGAAGTGTGTTGAAGTTCTAGAAACTATTCGGCAGTTTCCGACAAATTTCCGTATATTCGGAGCCGTTCCGGATTATGCAAAATATGGCTTTTGTTCGGATATAACGAAATGTTGTGAATACACTTGCTCTTCCGGTGAGCTAATCCTTCCGCTGAAAACCAAACGTAATGTTGCAGGCATGACGAAACTAGAACACATCACTGAAAATAAAGACCTCACGAACTATTGTCTAATAACTACAAAAGAACGCGGGATTTCGATCAAAATGCGGTTTCCGTTTGAGGGATATTTTAAGTTTACGTTATTCGGAAAACAGGATGCCAGTAGTGGTTTTAGACCGGTTGCAACATTTCTGATAGACTGTGACCAATCTAGTCACGTGCATTCCGGATTTCCGGTTGCGTTTGAAGCTGCGCTTGAATTAAAATGTACGTTATACAAACCTCTCTGGAAAGATCTACCTTCAAACTCTACTGTTGTTATTATCATGGGGTGTCCAAACATAGCAAGAGCCAGTGTGATGTACCAGGACCTGGTGAAGGATGAAAACGGCATTTTCGAAGGAACTGTGAATACACCTCCTGCTGGTCAGCCCTTTACTATATATGGGCAGAAAACTAGTGATGGCCCTCTTGTAGGATTGTTTCATTTCACAATATTCTAGTATTATCTTTTTCAGCCAAAACATACATATTTGGGTATATCTTTGCTACGTTTATTACAGAGTTTGTCGATGGAGTATTTTAAAATAATTCGATTTTAGTAATTCTTTATTTATACAAATCATCACTACAATTCTTATCATGTGATTGAATTATTTGGTTTGTACAGTAGTTTATATTACTAAAATATATTGCATGAATGTAGCAATAATTTGACGCATCTGCATGTATATGATTAAAGAAAATAAGTAAGGAAACGTATGACACACATATACCCACAATCTTCCCACCGTGTTTACTTATTTGTTATAATAATTTGTTGAACAAATAAATTTAAAAACATATCTCGTTATCCTTTTACTGCATTAGAAAAGCGTACAGAGCTCGACAAAGGTTTTGAAAGCAACTCGTCCTGCAGGACGAGCAACTTAAAAAATTCACTTGTTCTGCTAAAATGTGTACTCGTTCTGGAAAATGCTTTATAATTGCTAGGAAAAACTTGTATTATGTAAAAGCTTATTAAGCAATCCTTATATATATGTAATCGCGATCATTCTAAGAGTATGGGTCCTCGGATCATATTAGTGTTCAGTGTATACAAACCTTGCTTGTGAAGGAGGCTATAAGCTAAAAATCAGCTTGTTGAACCAGCCAGTGCTGAGCGATGAATATCAAATTTCTTGCTCAAGCAAACAAGGGCTTGTCCCGCGGCATGCGATCACTAGAAATGTTAGCGTTTAACAGCTCTGGTTATTGAAATGTCATACATTACAATAACAAGACGATATATACACCTTAACTAAAATAAATGGTAGGAATGACTGCCGTGCTTTTTGGACCAGAAGGAACATTATCATTAAAGTAATTTAGTGAGTACATGAAAATTTTTATTTTCAAGCAAAATAACACTGTTCCCTATCTTCAAAATGTATAAATGTTTCATTCCGACAGCTTCATTAAAAACACACACATATCAAAGACCACTAGTCCCAAAAAAAAAAAAAAAAAAAAAAAAACAACATTATTTCTCAAAATTTGTTATAGTTTGTAACAGTAACTAATATGCCTTTTTTCTGAAACATTTTTTGTTTCTGTACCTTTTTCGCAATTAGTACCAGTATATTTATTGAGATTTAGTATTTTGGATTGAAATTACTACATGTAGTTTCTTTACATTTTGCTACTTTCAAGACAAAAAAAAATAATTTCACACTCAACGTTTTTTTTTTTTGCATGCGATAAGCATCTAACATACTGTTAAACCAATTATTTAAAAGTGTGCCCTTTCTAAAGACGGAAAATAAAATTTCCGAGGCAAAATGTGCCTTTAAATAGTGTGTCTGAATTTTGCCTTTTTACATAATATTAACATGGTCCAATAAGAATATACATTTATTTTGGTGATATGAAGCTTTTAAAATAACTGAAAATACTTTGAGAGATATAAAACTTAATTATACTTTATAATTACACGTTTCATATAACCACTAAAGTCTTCAGTGTTTGCAAGTACTTGTAATTGAACTTTTACATAGGTTTTATGCTAATTACTACGAGTATCACAACGCCCCATGAGTCCGTCTGCTTCAAGACAGCACACTATTTTTCACTCTGCCAAGATTTTTCACCACGACCTTTCCTTTTAAAGCTATGCTTAATTTTATTTAAGTATAGAAATTGAGTGAGAAAATAAAGAAATTTAAGTTTACAAAAGTCACTTACAATCAATATAAATTACATAAAATCTACCAGAATATGCAAAACTACCGTTTTTTCTGTTAATAACAGATAGATAAGTTATGATAAAAACACTAACTACAGCAAAATTTATGCAAATAATAATAAACTTTGTGAATTGAGAATATACATGTATATACAGTTGTAAACCTTTTAACTCTTTTTGTTTTTAAAGTATGATTTCTTGAAATTTTATTCTTTGCACATCTGAAGGCGAGTATCTTTAAAACTTAACAACACCGAAAGTTGTGACGAACTTAAATTTAATTTACGTAAAACTCGATCAGAAAGAAAAATCTGGTGAAGATAATGTACGACTAAAATAGATTAATAGAGCATTACAAAATATATAAAAGATTTAAATGTAACGTAAATCGATAGATTAGATTTGCTTGGCGGTCTACAATTGATTCCTTTGTAATAGAATAATAATAAATACCCATGTATGAAAACGAAACGTCTATTTAGAAACAGGAATATGTTAGTTCAATAATTAAACTTTTAATTTTTATCAAAACGAAATTAGTTAAAATTAGTAATATGTAAATTTATTATTTTAATTGTGCGCGAATGCAAAATGGAAAATACGTTCCTTTAAAAATCAAATTATTTAAATAATCTAAAGTTGGACTTTAAACTTTAATAATGAGAAAACATTATGAAGGTTGAATCGGGCAGACCTCATTTCTGCAAAACCTTTCCGAGGACATGTAGAATTTGGATAATCATAAATGTAAAATAATAACGCGTCTGCTCGGAGGAGTTTGCGATCTGAAAACGAGGCTATGGAGGATCTAAAACCGGATCAATCCGGTCACAAGCAAGAGTATCCTTTGGCATACCGGGATAAAGATGGCACAATAAAAGTTTATGAGGAGGGCAAAGAACCGTTTGTGTGGATAAAAGATGGGTCTGAGACAACTAAAATTACTGAAGACAGGGGCAGTAACTCTCCTACAAGTTCGATGTCCAGTCAGATATCCGGTACCGGTGAAAGCTACACAGAATATAAGAAATCAAGTGGCAGTAGGGTACAGTATATTATTTTGATGTAAATGTAGGCCTATACAAAATGTAAATTATTATGAGTATGCCCCATGTTTGCAACAAAACAGTACTAGTCGCAGCAGCAGCAGCAACAGCAGCAGCAGTAGTAGTAGTAGTAGTAGTAGTAGTAGCAGTAGCAGTAGCAACAGCAAAAATATTAGTAGTATTAGTAGAAATAGTTGTAGTAAGTAGTAGTAGTAGCAAGAAGTAAAAGTAGCAACTGCAGTAGCAGGTGGTGATAATGATTATGGTGATGATGATGACAATTATGATGACGATGATGATGACAATGATGATGATGATGATAGTATTAAAATTGAACAGTAACTGGAAATAGTTTGATTTTGATGGGTGGTCAGCTTAAATAGATATCTTTACTTAATCTTGACAAATCCTATGTAATATTTGTACAAGACATTTATTTTTTCTTATTTCGGTTGGTTTGATTAGAACGCGTTGAACACATTACAGACGGCATTTCCTGATGAAGAGGTGGTGGTCCCGTTATCTCCCGTACCTGAGCTGGCGTTACCATGGAAACGAAGACATGATATTATGCCAGACGACATGGCTTTCCGGGAAATTGACGAGCATGCAATGAAGGTTAGGATTTTTGTCATTCAAACATTTGTGAAAACTTCGTTTAAAACCAATTTCGAGTATAGCCTGTTTGCACTTCTGCGTTAATGTCAACTTTAAAAAAGACAATATATGACTCTTTCAGAGGTGGTCCTTAAACACAGGTTATTTTATTTAAGATTTACATGCTGACCATCTTAGTTCCTTTCTTAACATTTAAGATGTCGCGTGTATGATAATTGCAGCCAACTGTAATTCATGTACATGTACAAGTTGATTAAGCTACACTTATGTTTATTCATATAATTATCTACCATTATATCAGTTGTAATTACTAACTTAAACACAGTTATTAAATGTAGTGTTCCAAAGAGCTTAATTTCAATTGATGTACACTCGATAAGGAACTTTTGAGATGAAATACAACAAAGAAGCTATCACTAAAAACATACCGTAATATGCTTATTACATTTAAAAGTTAAATGTATTTGGTCTGTTTCCGGCAGACGACATAATTATTTTCCATGAAACAATATTTGATTACAAATACGCTCTGAATCTGTTTGGAATTCAGGGGAACTGTTTTACAGTACATCAAGTATGTTACAAAGGATACCATTTGACATTTTTGAAATTTAAACAATAAGTATACAAAATAATTTCTGTAAATCAACTCCTGATAGTAAAAGTGACTTTTCTATTTCATTTCATAAAACTAGCTTAGCACTACAAGTACAAATACTTTAAAATTCATCAAAAAACGTATATGTTACAGGCTCCTCCATTGGTCAAAGAAGATCTATCTCAGCTCGTGCAATATTTGTCATCAGTGACTCGAACAAATGTTGAACTGGTACGGGCATTCTACGTCTGGATTACGCATAATATAAAGTAAGGTTCATAAACGGATTTGTTCGTAAGATGTTTTTCTTTCTGGTTCAATGGCATTTAATAAGTTAACCGCTTTAAATATAATAGAGTTTGTTTGTCTTTTAAGGCCCATTATGCCTAAAATGTTGTTGTTTATTTCTCAAAGTTTTTTTATTTTATTTTTCATTTGTGGCATCCTTTTATAGTTTCCAGATAGATACTCATTGGCCGATTACCTGAATCATATTTTGCTTCTATTACTTTTCGGCAATTAATACAGATTTAATATTTTGTATGGAAGTCAAATACAACGTACTTTGTTAACATTTTGTTAATTTTATGATAAATTTCACATTCAGCGCTACAAGAATTTAACCTGCTCTAAAACCATTATTTAAACGACATAAATGTTTGCTCTTTTTAAAGAAGGAAAATGTAATCGTTTCAGATTTAATGTTACGATATCAAAGATTTTCATAGACCCCATTTACACATACAAGGTGACAATAAAATTTTCTCCATGTTACATTCACCAAAGATATCTTTAAAAAATGCGGAAGATTTTAGTAATGTTAAGAAATAAAATATCTAATTTGTGTTTTTAGCTATGATACATCCGGGTACTTTGGAAGAGCCCCCATGCAGCCGACGGATGTGGAATCGGTTCTGAAAACGAGGCTTACCGTTTGTGAAGGATACTGTAAATTGTTTGAAGCATTCTGCAGGTGTGTATGCTTAAACCTAGTTCATGCGCTTTTATCAGGAGAATTAACAGAAAAAGACCATTGGTAGAACACTGGGTAACTGTCCATCCTTAGAACACTGGGTAACTCTTCATTGGTAGAACACTGGGTAACTGTCCATCGATAGAACACTGGGTAACTCTTCATTGGTATATCACTGGGTAACTGACCGTCGGTAGAATTCTAGGTAACTGTCCGTCAGTAGAACACTTGGTAAATGTCCGTCGGAAGAACACTGGGTAACTGTCTGTCGATAGAACACTGGGTAACTGTCTATCGGTAGAACACCAAGGGACTGTCCGTAGCTATATGGCATAAATATTGATCTTAATTGAACTTAAATAAAAAATAGTCAAACATTCAACTTATGAAATTTTAGTAAGCAGAGATCAAGCAGTGATTGTAGATATTGATCCCAAAATACACATATTGAATATTTTAAAGGGACGGAATAGTAATGAGCACATCAAAGTAAATCAGCAGAGTTAACCCCCTTAAATATTATTTATATCTACCGTCTACATGCTGCAGCACTATGAAAATAAGGAAGTTCTAATTATTCACCTTTGCTCAATAAATGGTTGAAATGACATTTTCATATTTCGAATATGTGTTTATCTACCTTCCAGAAAATTACTGTTCGGCTTGAACGTCATTTATAAAGAAAGAAAAAAAAACATAATTAAAAACCTCATTATAATCTTGAATACAATATTTTAAAAGAGATTACATAACATTTCAGACAGGCAAGCATTCCCGTCAAAATTATATGTGGTTTTGCCAAGGCCTTTGGTTGTAAACCGGAAGAAGATGTCACGAAAGAAATTCACAATGCGCATGCGTGGAATTCTGTATTTCTTGAAGGTGGTTGGTTCCTTCTCGACGTCACGTGGGGTGCCGGATTTGTAAAAGCCAAGGAGAAAAAGTATGTTCCTAGGTTCAACAATGCTTATTTTCTTACCGATCCGGAAGTGTTTATAACGGACCACTTTCCGGCATCAGTCCCTGGCTACTCAAACTGCGAAAGCGGAAGAGAATGGCAACTTATTTCTTCTAAACTTTCTAAACGAGAGTTTATCAATGTAGTTAATTTCGATAAACATGGAAAAGAATGGGGAATAAAACCCGTGAGTCACATACAATCGGTTATTCACAATGTTGAAAATGAGCTTGACATAGTTCTTAAGGCTCAGTATACGGAAATGCTGGACTTCATCGCGTTTTTGTACGAGGATGACCGGAAACTAGATCAGTTTACATACACGTACATGTTGAGTGAGAAAAAAGTCAACATTCACATTTGTTTGCCAACGACTGGAGTTTTTGCGCTTCAAATATATGGACGACGTAAAAAAGATGGCCGCCGCTCGGATTATCAACCTATTGTGAAATATATATTGCAGTGTATAAAAGCTGATGAAGACACGGTTCCTTATCCGGCGTATCATACGCTGTATGGTCCTGTAGAAGATTTACACAGTTATGGAATCAACGAGGTGGGAGCCACATATCAAGAATCAGAAGAAGGGGAGATAATCATTTCAGTAAAACCTACTCGGTATGTTGATATCCTTCCAAAATTGCAATTTGGTAACCATAATGTCAACTTGAAGGAATACTGTTTCGTAGACTACTCGGATTGTTTCCAATATATCAATATCATTTTACGATTGCGATATGAGGGATATTATAAACTAGAATTACTCACTACGCCAAATGATTCTAAAGAATTCAGTCCATTTGTAGCTCATCTAATAAAATGTACAAAAGCCTGCACAGACGGCATTTTCCCTACTACCAAAGAATATGCTCTAAAATTCAAATGTAGCATTCTCGAACCTTTGTCAAAACATTTGCCGCCAAAATCAGAAGTTTTCGTCTGCGTCAAGTCGCCCATTGTGAAAGAGATGAAATTTAACGATTGTCGTCTGAAAAAAGTGGACTCTGTAACCTTTGAAGGAACAATTAAAACACCTGCGGAAGATTGTCCACTCTCGATTGACGCATGCGCAAAGGACGGCATATATCATACTCTTTATACATACGACACGGTTATACCCCTTGATATGATATCATTGATTCCTTCAAATTATTCATAGTACATGTGTATTTCGACAATTATAGCTTAACAGCAGAAATTGTTTGCTCTTTATCATTTTAAGTGTTTTGTTGTACAATTTGTTCTTTCAATTTGGTATGTTGAATGTATCGATCAGAAGATAAAAATGCAAATCTACATTACAGCTATTGTTTTATTTCAATACAGTAAGTAATTTAGTAAAGGAAAACTCCAGCTATGACAACATAAAATTTAAAGGTAAAAAATGTGAATGTAAAGTTAAAATTTAATTTTAAAGATATAAATGCAACAAAATAAATAAAGTTTCAATAACGTATACATCAATACTAAAAATCTTCAATGTCATCAATGTACATGTCTTTTTCCTCGCGACTAAATCCTTTCTGGTTTTTATTTATCCTTGATGGTAAATTATTCCTTTTGTTTGTTTGTATTGTCGTAAATTGCTGATTTCTTGTAAATTGCGTAGACGAAGATGCGAATCCGCGTGAGGGCGCTGGTGTTGTTGTCGTCGTCGTTGATGTCGCGTGCGAACTACTTTGCGTAGAAATTCCACTTTTTTGTCCGGTTTGCACAGTCAATGAACTTTGCGACGTTTTCTTTGTGAAAATACTGTCATTGTTCAACGACGATTCAGGTAATTTATGATTGCTGATTACATTAAGTTTACTCTTCTCTGCAAACGGATCTTTTACGGTTATTGTCTTTAATGGGTCCTTATAGCTTTTTGAAGTTAACGGATCCGTGTATTTCGGCTTCACATGCCCGTTTATTCCACTTGTTATTGTCTTTGGTTTGTTGGACAGAGAAAACTCGTCCAAATCATCGTCAATCTCAGTTACGTTAATAATATCGTTTCTTGCCCCTTTTCCTCCGCGACGATGATGCGCCATTTTACCGCTATTTAAATGATAACTACGAGTGAAGTCTCTCGCTATTCATAACATTCTTCTCTTCCAAAATCACCTATTTTTCTTCCACTATTACAGCGGAAAATGGGATATTTGCTTAAGATGTACACTATATGATTACAGGGTTATTAAGTTTTAAAATCCAATATAAATCACATTGATGGATATATCGTGCAATATATCAGAAAAAAGTCCTTCAGTAAATTGTATGCAGGCTAAAGTTCTTTTTTCAATCCTAAAAAGATAAATAAAAAAGACATCAGCGATCTTTTTAAAAATGACATAAAAATACCACTTGTTAATTGCAAGCTATTTTCTAAAACCTCTTTTTCATTTCATCTCTTCACAGGCTTTTATTTACTTTGGCTTCTTATGTTACAATTCTGGAAAAGTAAAAAGTAAACACGTTCATTAAACAACGGTGCCGTTTTCAAAACACACACATTTTTAAAAATTCCTGTATTTGCGCAAGGTTAAGCGCTTGAGTGACAATATTTGTTTAAATTCATACTTAATACCTCCGTTGGCTGTATTACTTTTGAATTAAATAAAACGTTGTTAACAAGTACCTTTGAAAGGGGTAGAATTAATACTAAGAGTAAAAAAGAATTCTATTTTTCTTGGTCAAACAAATGAATGTAGCTTTTCAAATAAACACGCCTTAAAAAATATCAATCATCGATTTCAACATTTTCTGTACATAATATCAAAATCAACTCTTAAAAAACTAGAAGAAAGTCATTTGCCGTCTATATAACTTAACTTTTACACGATTATTTGACGATATAAAACTATTTTCATTCGATGTCATATAAACGTTTTTATTCAAATAAATTGGAAGTATTACACCAATGTTAAATAATCGTTTGAATTTACAGATGAAAACATTAGGACTGCAAGATCTCGTCATAATGGGTTCGAACCCCACAAGTTAGGAAGCTAATTTGCTAACATTCTGGTTGGTATGTGATTCTGTCAAAGGTCCCTTTTTTTCTCTTTTGTGATGGATAATTGTCTTGTATTTGTCTTACAAATATTCCATCGGTTACTCGAGTCTATTCGGATAAACCCAAAGCTCATGAGAAAAAGTAGGTCAACGACTTAGTCAATCTAAAGACGGCCGCTCCTCCAACCCCTTTTATTAACTGTTTTATTCGTTTTTTCCCATATTACAGGAATTCAGTAGCTTTTTGAAGAATGTGTAAAAAACACTGTCAAAATGTCGCTTACCTTACCTCAAAATCCAATGACCCCTTTTATATTATTTCATCAAGTTGTCGATCTTTTTTAAGTGCATTTAATCCAAGTGAGCAACTATTAGTTATTGAAATCAATTCGCACCGAACAGCAAATACCCATGATTATCTTCCATTCCTATCTCCCGTCACAAAAAAAGCAAATAATTTACACACGTTTCGTTTCATTTATCTATATTCCACAGTCACGATTTTTAACTCGCAAATAAACCGTTAAAAAATATTCCCGATTCGCGCTACCTTTTTTCAATCTAAGGTATCCGATATAAGGATAGATAAAACGTCACCGCTTAAGGTTGAATTGACTTTAAACCATTTATCTGCCCAATATCCTTCCAATTGATAGCAAAAAAACCTTTAAGTACCAGTTGTAGTGTATTTGGACTATTGGTAATATTAGTTACAACCTGAATTGCTTTATAATTACATATACATATTAAACTTTTAAACTGTTTATCTTAAACGGGTTTAGATCTAGTAACCAAAGCAAGAAGTGTAAATGTAAAAGTCGAAAACTAATGATGACTCTAATCCTTGACCGACAGACATGTACAAACAACGTAACTAGTTACGCCTCGTTTGATGATTAAAAAATAAGATTAATATTAAATACCGTGACATTATTTTATTTTTTATATCCGCCATCGTAAGATAAATAAATACTTCACACGTGTTAACGCGGAGATATAATTATCTGTCTTTTAAAATGGTGCAAAACAGTTTTTTTTCTTGAAAAATTTTCATTTTATTTAAAAATACAAAAAAAAAACAACAAAAACAACCCCCCCCCCCCCCCCAAAAAAAAAAAGACAACACCTTCTTTATAATGGTCACTCTTTTTCATATATGCAAAGTGAAATATGGTCCAGTTCTACTTAAAGCTATCAATTTAGCTATCACCCAGTCAATATAAATCACGAGATTATATGATCGCGCGATAAGTTTTACTTAAACAGGCTTCTTAAAAAATGAAGTATGATAAATTACAATAAATAATCAGAGAGCTGTTACTTTTATCTCCTTGTGCACATACTATCATTCGAAAGCAATTTATTTAACATAGTTTGCAACAACGGAATCGAATAATTCAAAGTATTTACTTCTGCCGTGAAGAAACAACCGTCATTATCACAAAATGAATTGTATAAAAAATTATGTGATTCTGAACTATAACAAGAGCCCACCTCCGAGCGCTCGACTTTTTCTTATTTCTAAAGTCAAACACATTTGAGGAAGAATATTGTAGAAAGAATATTCCCAGAATGAAAAAAATATAATTCAAATATAATATTTGACCTTGACGGTCAAGGTCATTGAAAGGTCAAATCAGAGTTTATCATAGTTTTCGAACGGCAACAGCATCAAGCAACATCAACGACGCCATTACTGTCAAATTCGAGCTAAAATGAAGCTAAACTGTGCTGTTATTTTTGAAATACAATACTTCAAGACATAACAGAATAGATTTTGCTTTTCAAAATGAAAAAAAAATCTTTGAGAAATATTAAACAGTAAATTAAAAAAAAAACAAAAAAAAAAACAACAACAACAAACAACAGCAGCAGCAGCAGCAAAAAACAAAGAAAAAAACACGCACACTCACAGTTCCATTAAAATCCTACCTTGAAATCTTGTGCAACTAGGATCCAAACAAGATTAAGAGATGGTGACAACTATATTACAAAAACTGAAAATTACAACTTTCCGAAAAACAGAAAAATATAAGTGCAGCTCAAGAAGTGCCGTTTCACCTTTTCCTTTGAGTGACATTCGATTGATTTTAGAACATGTTCTGACATAATATTGATTGATCTAATCAAACATTGCTTCAAACTGATGATACTCGATAAATTCCCCTTTTAGCATCACTCAACATAACAGGTAATTTAATCAAATATGGATATTGGTCTGTTGTAACAATGTTTTCCCAGGGGTCACCAATATATCTATTTGTACAAACGGCATCAATAGCACGTCTGTTTTTTTATGCGAAATTAATTAATGATGGGAACTGATCGGTGGGATTCACGGAAAATGATCAGAACATCCCATTAAAAGCTTAGGAAATACTTTGGAATGTTGTTTACCATGTAACTAAGGTGAAAATGTTGTTCAGATGAAACTAATTAAGATATCTGTTTCCTGTGTATGAAGATATATGAGTCGTCCAAGTTGCAATGTAAGGTGAAATTAAAGTCAAAACATAATTCAATACAGAATCAATTCTATATTTATCTGTTTATTTAATAACTATTGAATCAATCATTGAAACACGAGGGCCAAGAGGGCCCTAGATCGCTCGCCTGACCCATTAAACTCATCCGAGCAATTACTGGCACAGGCATCCTGACCAAGATTGATGACCATTGTGTCAAAAAATGTGACCACTAGAGTGTTAACAAGGTTTTTTCTATATTTGGGCAGTGTGACTTAGTTTGTGACCCCAGGTGACCCGTATTTGAACTTTGCCTAGAAATCATCAAAACAAACTTGTAGACCAATTTCAATGATATTTGGAAAACAACAGTAGCCATGAGAGAGTTAACAAGAATTTTCTATTTTTAGCTAACGTGACCTAGTTTTTCATCAGAGATGACCAATGTTCATACTCATACCAGCAATTAACTAGATAAGCATCCTGATCAATCAAGTTTGATGACAATTGAGTCAAAAATATGACCACTAGAGTGTTAACAAGGTTTTTCCATATTTAGGGAGTGGGACCTAGTTTTTGACCCTAGGTGACCCATATTGAAACTTGACCTAGAAATCATCGCAAACAAACTTTCAGACTAATTTCCAGGATATTTGGATCAAAACAGTAGCCAGTAGTGTCAACAAGATTTTCTTTTTTTAGCTCCTGTGACCTAGTTTTTCATCAGAGATGACCCATGTTCGAACTCAGCCATGTCCTAGACAAGCATCCTGACAAAGTTTGATGATGATTGAGGCAAAAATATTACCACTAGAGTGTGAAAAGGTTTTTCCATATTTCAGCGGTGTGACCAAGTTTTTGATCAAAGGTGACCCATATCCAAACTTGACCTAGAAATCATCAAAACAAACTTTCAAACCAATTTCCTGGATATTTGAATCAAAACAGTAGCCACTAGAGTGTTAACAAGATTTTTCTATTTTTAGCTCCTGTGACCTAGTTTTTCATACGAGATGACACATGTTCGAACTCATCTCAGCCATGTCCTAGACAAGCATCCTGACAAAGTTTGATGATGATTGAGGCAAACATATGACCACTAGAGAGTTAAAGAAAAAATGTGGACGGACAACGGACATTCAACTATCCTTAAAGCTCACCCTGAGCTAGCTCAGGTGAGCTAAAAATTATATCAAGAACTACTAGTATTTATCACAGTTAAGACAATTCTTACATTGTTAAAGAATAACTATCAAAATCAAAACAGTAGTCAATGATTTTATGTAATTTTCTGATTTTATACAAAATGTCACCAAGATCCCTTAACATGGGCAAAGAATCCTGTAGCCGAACTATAATTTGTGTTACCATATATGGTAAATAAATAATTAACATATGGTTTTGGCAAAGTTAGTCATGCTTTAATTTTTGTATGCCCTGCAGATTCCAAACTTTAAAAAAAAAAGAAAAAAATAATTCTATGTTCAATTTTATATGAAAATCAATGGCCAAATTTCTTGTTATTCTAGTCCTGCAACATGTTCATTATCACTTGGTAAGTGAACTATCCAATATAATTCAATAATTCAACAAGTTTGCAATGAAGATGATGCAATAAAGATGATGTATATTTCATAATCATAAATAAATCAATCGCCATAAAGATGATGTATATTTCATAATCATAAATAAATCAATCGCCCGTATTTCCAATCAATCTAAAAATCAATAAAGAATTAAAAATCGCTATTGATAGATTAACATCAAGTATCATATGGAGGTAATCCGAACATTTCAGGCTTGAACTCTTCCAGAGAGTCTATGATAAGTTCCGTTTTTCCCTCCAGTAATGTTTTGTCCTGCTCTGCATGGGGAACCCAAACACATGGCATGCCAGCTGCATGTGCGGCCTCAACACCATTCATAGCATCTTCAAACACCAATATCTGAATCAGTTAAAAAAATACTTGTAAATATAACAAGAGCCAATGTCAGGCGGGGAGGGGGGGGCAACACTATTTTTTTATTACTTTTTCAAAAAAGCAAAAAAATAAAATAAAAAAAATGTTTAAAAAATGTTTCAGTCAATTATAGCATAAATCAGTAAAAAAAATTCAATAATTAACCTTTAAGGTCAAGGTCATAAATGAGAGGTTTGATATACATGTACATGTAGGTCTCATCCTAATAAATGTCGTTTCTTAAAAAGTTATAGCCGGTTACAGCAAAAAATGGAAAATTTCAATAATTTGACCATCAGGGTCAAGGTCATATATGAGTGAAGGTCAAGGTCTGTCTGGTTAACTTGAATTTCACCTAATACATTTATAATGATTTACCTCTCTTCACAAGTTTATGTATTTCAACATGGTTTGAAAGCTTTGAAGGAGACAGTTTAGAGAATACAAATTTATTCAAAATATTGATTCTATATTTAATTCATGAAAATATGTTTCAAAACATAGATCAATCCTGCAAAATATTGACATCATTTATTATATATTTATATCTTGATTTAAAATGAAATGTTTAAGTTTAACTATTGAAACTAATACTGTAAACACAGGCCAATAATTAATAGGTTAGTAACCATAACCGATAATTTAAAACGTATTTTGGCCACAAGTATCCTGTTTCAAAAATGTTTTAAATATTTGGAGTGGCAAATATGTATCAAGGAAAGGCAAATTAAGAGTGGGAATCATATCATTACAAGAGCAATCTTAATTTTCTGCCAATATAAAGTTTTGCATATTATATTGTATCTTATATTGACAAACATTTCCTTTAGATAAAGGGAGACAAATCATGAAGTTTCTCAACTAATGAACTGAAAATGAATGGCATGAAACTATAGTACTGGGGTTAACAAGTATGATAAAAGTTGACATATTTCCGTAAAGTTATGGTCTTGTATTTTGAACTTTGAACTATAAAGGGAGATAAATCCTTAAAATATTAAAGCAAAGTACAGTACACAGACAAATCAAAAGAAATAAAATCTGATTAAAAAAATCACTTACTCTCTTTCATGTAAAATAACAACACTCTCTGAATCTTAGAACTTTGATTTGAAAAGAAAGATTATTTCTATATGACATAGAATCGTCTGTGTGGCTAATGGAACATTTAAAATATTTGTAAAACTATTTGAAGAGTAAAATTTGTTTTAATTATACTCATTTCTAGTACTTGGTTTTAAATATTATAATATCAACCAAGTTAAGCTCCCACATCCCTCTCTATGCATGATTATTCCAAGCACCAGGGTAGAACCTGACAAACTCAGTAGTTCCCTATGCCATGATAATTCAGGATTCAAACTCATAGTAATAAACATAAAAAGTTTTGAAAAAACATACATATCAATTTCAGACTATTTGTGAAATGAGTTCTTGCAACCTATAAATTAAACCCTTTTTGACTCCACACCCTAAAACTAGTACTAACTGGTTTTATATCAACCTACATTAAACCCTTTTGACTTTGCATCCTAAAACTAGTCAAAACTGGTTTCATATCAACCTACATGTACATTAAAGCTTTTTGACTTTGCATCCTGACACTAGTCAAAACTGGTTTTATCAGGAAACATGGTCATGACCAGTGTAAAACTTAAAATAACAATCCAATGGTTTCACAGACAGACACCTTAACTACAAGGCCATGGCATAAAAAGTACCAGTAAATACCTTTGCATGGTCAGGACTGTCATCAAACCTTATGGCCCCTACTTCAAAAGCATCTGGGTGTGGTTTACCATGCTTGACGTCTGGATCATCACCACATAGTACATGATGGTGGAACAGTGAGAAAAAATCCTTGTGGTTCACAGTCTTCAGCTCAAAACTGTGTGTATTAGACCCCGTCACTACTGCTATAGGCACACTGTGCTTGTGTAGGTGTCTGACTAGTTTTTCAGCTCCTGAAGTTATTAAACAATTTATGTGAGTACCTACTGCTTGTGTAGATGCTAGACTAGTTTGTTTGGGTTTTACGTCGCACCAACACAGTGAAGGTCATACAGCGACTTTCCAGCTTTATTGCTGGAGGAAGACCTCAGATGCCCTTCTGTACATTATTTCAGGCATGAACAGGCACCTGAGTAGAACCACCGATGTTCCTTAAGCTAGCTGGATAGCTTCCACACAAGAAAGAATCCAAAGTCCCTGTTGGGATTCAAACCCACAGCGGTGAGGGGCAAGTGGTTTTAAGTCAACATCTGTGACCATGTGAGACTAGTATTTCAGCTCCTAAAGTTATAAGACAATGTAACTACAGCTATAGGCACAATATTGTGTAGATGCCAGAAAAGATTTTCAGCTTGAACCTAAACTTATAAGATAACTTAAAATACTGAATGTTCATAACTATTACTCTCAATGGCCAATCATAACATTTAAATTATCAATTCTTAATTCATGATTTATAATTCACTTAGAGGCCTTCCGCTTTTATATTCTGTTGGGAAAACAATTCTGTTTGAAACAAAGTAAGCATTTCAGTAATCTTATCTTGGAAAAGTGAATCTTGTCACTGTTAAACCTTCTTCAAAACAGAGTTTAAAGAGCTATTTATATTGCGTCAGTGACGTTTGTGTCTTAAAAACAGAAGATTCGGAAACAAATCATCTGCTAAATGAGAGCAGACAGTAGATCAGGGGTATCAAGGGATTTAAGTATTTTATCATCCCAAGATTTCAATTTCCATCTAACTTCTTTTGATTTGACAATTATATGAGAAGAGTTGTATAAAAATAGCATAAAGACTAGCCAGGTTAAAATGGCTATGTAAATATGATTTATCAATACAAAATTTTCTATCAATGACAGCCCTTGGCCTAGCTGATATTGACTTGTTTAATCTCAGCTAACACATACCTGGTAGGAATGGTACTGAAGGAAAGAGCCTATCATATTCTTTATGAATCTTTATTAGGTACTCATCAACTGTCATCGGAAGTTCCAGCATATCTGCAAGTATACAGCAATTGTAAAATATATGTACAGTGATCAAATAAAATATCTGAGTTTGTGTGTGTATTTGAGTTTATTTAAACTCTCCACTGGGCAATGGGCCAGTCATACAGGGTAGTATTAGTCATTTTAGATTTTGGAGGATAGTGCAAGACACAGAAAGATGCCCTAATAACAGAAGCTTCTACTGGTTCTTTAGAGTTTAAGCATTTTACAGCAAAATCTGAGTATTATCAGTGAAAGAGGACCACAAGTATATTTTATGTACGGTACATGTACAATACAGTGTTTATTCTAGGATTCGAAAAACGGGGGATTTGTATTGAAAAATGAGAATTTATTAAATTTGTTGATCTTTTACCTTCTATGTCTATGTAAAATTTTCCCCCTTCCTCTCAAAAAATGGGGGTGAATTCTCAAAAATAGGGGTGAATCCCTCAATCGCCCCTCCTAGAATAGACACTGCCTATAATTTATAAAACCACATAGTTTCCTACATTGCAGCTTTCTTTTACTCATATGAAATATCTAAACATACTTAGGTAAGGGACTAATGATTTGATGTCTGAGAAATATACATATTAAAACATAGTAAAACATATCTCATTAAAGCCTTTTTAAGGAAAAAGTGAAGTGATGAATTTTAATGTTTGCTGAGAAAAGAAACCTACCAACAATCATTTTGGCTGACACTGCTTCTTTTTTCCCCATGATCTGTTGCTTTATTTCCCATGTGTATTTTTTGCCAAATTCATCACAAATGTTTTGAGTAGCTTCTGTATACAATCTCTCTGTATCTGTAAAAAACAATAATATATTAACCCAGACGGCCCCGAAAATGCTTAATTTAGTATTTTCTTTGTTCAGTGGTTGTAAGTTACTTTTTTATCAACAATAAGTGCATGTTTATTTTAAAATTAAGTAAATACATTCATTACAACCTCCGTAAATGGTGATATTTTAATAATTTAATGTCTATTTCAAGAATGTTGACGTTGAAATTTGGGGGTCAAGAAAGCAATGCCTGACCTCATATATCAGCTATAATCATTTGCAGACTGAATAATAGAATATCCAAAACTTCACCATTTGTTGCTGACATATTGTATATCATGTTAAAAATCAAAACACCCAAGCTTTTATCTGAATTAAATCACGTCATGTACATATCTGTCCAGACACATGGTACTGTAGTGTAGACAATTTAGATAATTTTGATACCCTCCTTGTCGAGCCTCAGATATAAGTGTCAATAAAATCAGAAATAAACAAACTAGTTTATTAGTTAGGAGAAGAACCTAGCTGAACTGTGTCAAATTTTTGGTCTCTAGGTTAAAAATTATGAAATCTGTACGGAAAAATGTTCCAAAAGTGTCCGGTTGATGGTCTCCAACCAGTATATGTATATTTTGTGATGTATTGATGAAATTTCAGGTTCCTGTGCAATGATCAAACATAAAAAATGGCAACATGTTGTTTGGATGAACAAGCACTTTTCTCCAGTTCGAGAATAGCCTATAATTTATTTCGACAGTTTGAAAGCCTGTTAAACAGTTAAATATTCACATTTACTTTTTAAAAAGACCCAATACATTTTCTATACTCCTAAGCAACACTATCTACATTTGAACAAAAGTCTGAAAATACAAGCAATATTGAATTAACAATAACCAGATAACACTAACAGTTCCCAAACTCTACAAATATCCAGAATAATTTTGTCCGATTCACTCACACTATATCGCGAAAATATATTGCATTTAAATTTTACGGCGGTTATGTCAATATCTGGTATTAACCAATGTGGGGAAATAATGTTCACCTAGAAGAAGACCATCCATATCAAATATAACATGTGTCACTGTTTTCTTCTCCATATCTAGGAATGGCTACAATATTTTTTTGATTTTGTATGATGCAATGTAAGAACAAGGCAAGCGTGTGATTTGAAAAACAACACGAAATTGGGGTTAGAAAACACCAAATTATAACATACTTTGTGACATCGAAAAGAAAGTTCATTTAAGTTTTCAAAAGCAAAGATATTTTAGGTGTGGAGCTCAAAACACCTTTAAAATCCAAATAAAATGTATATTTGTCAATCCCAGCACACGTACTGATCATCATATTTATATAGGTGTTCGATAGGTCACTACCCCGGCCCCCTTTCACCCACGTACTCTACAACCCTCCTACCTCTCAAAACCATGTAAACTGCAGTGTTTTTTCATTTGAAACATGTTTTAATATTTGGTATATGCTTTTAATTCAATTTCCTTCATTTCCCACAAAAAATAAAAAAAAAATGATACAAATATATTTATACTAATTATATATGTATCATTTTATATTTATACTTTTCCGTCAAAATTTGTCCATATATAGATCTAGTTGTTTGTCAGAAAGTTCTAGCTATCTAAGTTTGTAATATGAAAAAGGCAAAGCCTCAAAGCGAGCTCGATGTACTTTTTACGTGAAATAGTATGAAATAATCGCTCATTTTTATTTCAAATGCAGTAACGAGTGCGTGTGGCGTCACACGTACTGTGTTAAAAACTTTGTTTATTTTATTTCACTCTATAATTTTTCAAGCGAAATAAAGATTATTTAAAGTGAAATAAATGTAAAACTTAAAACGTTTGCGACATTAAAATAGCGTACTTGATTTGTTTGTTTTGCACGTGCTGTTTGGCGCTACATTGTGACGTCACGTAAACAATACTTTAAACGTCTGTACAGCGTTAACGACTGAATAAAAGATATTGGTGTTCGGATTCATTTTCTTAGTTAGACCATTTTCTTTCATTCTAGATAGTTTTCACAACAAAATTCGACAAAAAATTGTTTTTATTTATCAGATTTCAAACAAAATGGCGCCTTCGATTTTCATTTTTTATACACAGCTTCCGTTATTCTGGTTCCCTGTCCAATTATGGTTCCCATAGACGTGCGCGGGTGACCAGTCTACACATCCGTTTTCAGTCAGAATTCCTCAGTTTTTATCGTTATCTTTTAATTCGAAAGGTTGCGATGTGTCCAATTCGGTACTTTGGACGAAAGTTTTCAAAACCATCACTTTGCAGGTACTCGCGTTACCGTAAAGCTCGCTTTGCGAGCAGGCCCTTCGGGCCAGCTCGTCGAGCTCGCTATAAAAATATTGCAATATGTAACTAAGAAACTATTCGAAAAAACTAAAGTTATTTGTCTCCATTCTTAAATTACTCACAGATTTTAGAACGATACCACGGGTTTTATGAATACATGTATACCGGAAATAAATGATTCATCGTCTGCTTCTGGTTGATAAACAACAACAACAACAACAACAAAAAGAACAACAAAACAAACCACAACAACAATCCCCCTCAAAAAAAAAGAGAGAAAAAGGGAGATAACAACAACAACAAAACAAACAAACAACAACTACAAAAACAAAAAATATTTTAAGAATTATAGCGCGGCATTTTTTTCTGTCAAAATATGTAGAAACTGTAGATTAATTTTGAAATGTCATAATTTTATTTAACGAGATAACAAAAATTATTTTATAAGTCCCGTGGCTACAGTTTAATTTGTATGTACACATTGTTATCTAACTAACACGATTATGATCATCAAAAAATCCAAAGATAATTCTTACGCACATATTCCCATCATTCTGATTGTCCATTATAAACCCATTTTCTTCTTAATTTATTAATATATTATTTATCTAAACCTAAATAATTAGTGATAGCACGAAAAGAGGGATGCATATTAAAGCCACGCCTCCAGATTTATGCTAATTTTCAAAATGTGGAAAATTTTGAAAATGTGTTTAAAAGTATTATTTACTGAAATAACCAAAAAAAAAAGCAATTTAAACATTATCAATGACTCTTACAACCTACGTTAATTACTAAAAAGAAGACAAAATATGCAAAATAGCCCTTACTGCGTTAGTAACGCAGTAGAAATATAGTTATTAATACTGGAAAATCGGTCATTAATCACACATAACATGTAAATTATTACTAGAACTTTGAATCTTTATACTTTTCCTAAAATCTAAGTAGGCCTACATTTTTCTCAGGTTTGATTTTATCGAAATATTTTTGTACATCTGGAGGCGTGCAGCTTTAAGTGGTAATTTGATTTTTCAAGTTTTTAATCAGATTTTGAAAATAGATTTTAGCACTAAGTGCATCATTAAGTGTATGATAAGAAAATAATTATATTTAAATAATCATTAAGAATTTATAATAAAACAATACTAAAGAAAATATATTTAAAGAATCATTAAGAATTTATATAGTATAAGAATCTTAAAGAAAATATATTTAAAGTATCCATTAGAATTTATAGTAAAAGAATCACAAAGGAATCATATTGAAAGAATCATTTAGAATTAGTAGTAAAAGAATCATAAAGAAAATATATTTAAATAATCACCAAGTATACAATGCATTGTGAAAGAATAATGATTAAGAATATAAAGGAAAAGAAAAATGTCAGTATATAGAAATTATTGATAAGCACAGGGTCCTCGTTTTTAATCTGTTTGATTCATTATGTAATAATAAAGAGAGAATGACACTTTGTTGTATCTTTATCAATCATGTGAGTGTGGTCAGACTTTAATATATATATTCTGTCTGGTTCCCTGCATAATATAGCAGTATCACGAGAAGATAATCCATATGTGTTACCCAAGCGATTATTGTGAACGCTATAAATAACCGTCCTGGATTTTAACTGATTAAGATACAAATATAAATATAGCTGAAACGGTAGTAAAATAGTTTAACAAACAGACTCTGTTAACGCGGTAAGTACTTTTTATGTTTGAAGACGTATTTTTATATGTATTTGTATTATGTTTTATATGCTTATTGAATACAAACTATTAATGTGCTTACCCAAAATATGTTTAATCTTGTTATTCATGCAATATAAAAAAGAAAAAACACATCTGAATTTTTGTTACATTGTCTTTAAATTCAAATTTTTTTGATAAATAGATATTATATTGCATGCATAACAAGATTATACATATTTAAGAACACATTATTAATGCGACTAGCACCTTTGATTGAATAAGTATATTGTGCCTATAAAGTTTTATAAGAAAATGGTGTTAAATTGGCATATTTTAAAAATGTTTGATAGTGTTTGACATCTTGACTATTTATTCGTACACATGGAACTGAATGTGTATACATGTATCTGATACAGACGCTGTCATGACTTAAATTAGTTCTTCACTTTCGCATCTATATATAAAAGCTGCATGTCTCCACATGAAACAAACTATTTCAAGAAAATCAGACTTGAGAAAATTGTAATAAGATTTTTAGAAAAGAAAAAAAAGATCCGTGATTCAGGTAATAATGTACATGTTTTATGCGATTAATGACTGATTTTGCAACATTTATAACCATATGGCTACTGCGTGACTCACGCAGTAAGGGCTATTTTTGCATATTTTGACTCCATTTTGGTAATTAACGTCGATTGTAAATGTCGACTGCAATGTGTAAATTACTCTCTTTGTTCACGTCACAATATTTTACTTTTAAATATATATTTTCAAAAATTCAATGAAAAATAGCATGAATTTGGAAGCATGTATTAAAATGTCCAATAAGGACCATCATTAAAGTTAAAAGCATTTAAACAACCATATGAGACTGGAAAATCGAATTGACGAAAAAGAAAAAAAACAACTAGATAGTAAACAATTAAAAACAAGGCAAATATTTTATGCCCACTCTGATGTTCTGACGTTCCATTACCGTAGTTTCGTTATGTCAACATTTTATCATCTTAACTGATTTGCTTCATTGATTTTTATTTTACAAAGACGTATAGTGATGGTCCATGCGGGACACCGTACCTTCAATAAGAATGTTTCATAACCTTAATTGAAGATTCAATACTAATTAAGTCTTTAAATACTGATTTACTCATGGTTGATAAGACTTTATACTCATACAGCTGTTTTATCTGAAATCTTTAAACTTAAGTAAAGCATATATTGAATTGTACAAAATAGATGTATACTCTTTTATTTTCCCAAAACACCAAGCTGTAATGATTTGTTAGCTTATATGCGGCCAAGTTACCTTTTTCTGTATGTACACTTACAAAATATTTTTCAGAATATGATGGAAAAAAGGATTTCGTTGATCACGGTACTAATGTCACTGATACTGTGCAAGACATTCGGGCACACTCAAGCCAGACATATTGTGTTTATCGTAGCTGACGATCTCGGATGGAATGACGTTGGTTTCCATAATCCAGATATGATAACCCCAAATATTGACAAGCTTGCTAGACAAGGAGTAATACTGAACAGTTCGTACGTTCAACCAGTATGCTCTCCTTCTCGTCACTCCTGGATGACTGGAATTTATCCATTCAAAGCCGGTTTACAGCACGGGGCTATTTTACCACAACAGGCAGTATGCTCCCCTCTCTCTATGCAATTCTTTCCTGAGAGGCTACAAGAACTAGGGTACTCCACACACATGATTGGCAAGTGGCACCTGGGATTTTGCAATACGGAATGCACGCCTACAAGACGAGGATTTGAATCGTATTTAGGATATTACAATGGTATGGAGGACTTTTACAATAAAACAATAATTAATGGTGTTGATTACAACGACGGTTTAAAGGCCATACCGGCAGACGATAGATACTCAACTTACGCTTATGCAGATAGAGCAAAGGAGATTATAGATAACCACAATCAAACTAAACAACTGTTCCTTTACCTTCCATTCCAGTCAGTGCATATACCGATTGAAGTTCCTAAGCGATTTGAGGATATGTACCAACACATCGCCAATGATGACAGAAGAAAGTACTCAGGCATGGTGTCTGCTATGGATGAAGCCATTGGTAATGTGACACAAGCTTTAACTGACAAGGGAATGATAGACGATACTTTGTTTATATTTACGGCTGACAACGGTGGTTGGCCCGGTCACGGTGGTAACAATTACCCTTTGAGAGGTGGTAAAATCACAATTTTTGAAGGGGGAACGAGGGCTGCAGCATTTGTCTCTGGGTCTGGAATCGAGAAGAAAGGGTCCACATATGAAGGACTAATACACGCAGTTGACTGGCACCCAACCATTCTTTCAGCCGCGGGTAGTTCTAATGATGAAACAATCAACAATATTGATGGTCTTGATCAATGGAAAGCGATTAGCACAGGCGCTGAATCGGCTAGGAATGAGTTCGTTTATAACTTGGATGACTCATTGGATCCAGTAACTGGTCATGCTGCCATACGAGTAGGCGACTTTAAGCTGATATCCGGATATCCGGGACCCTATCGGGACTGGTACAAACCGGAACAAGAAATCAAAGGCAGCATTGGCGTCTCAGCTCAACCATATGACTATTCTGCGATAGTTTATGAAGATCTGAGCAAATCGAATGGTATATGGTCAGGAGATGGTTTATATAATTTGAGAGATGATCCAACAGAGCATAATGACCTCTCTAAACAATTCCCAGATGTTGTTAAAAAACTCAGAGCTAAACTAGACGAGTACAGGAAGGCATATGTAAAACCAAATTTTCCAAAAAATGACGACAAATCTGATCCAAAATATTACGATGGTCATTGGGCACCCGGATGGTGTTAAATGTTTGCTTATGTATGTTTTAGAACTCTTGAAAATCTGGCATAAGTTATCAGTTTACGTGTTTTATGTATCATTTTGACAAAGAGCAACATAAACTATGACAATTCAACTTTCAGGAAATATATACATGTATATTTTCAGTTGGCTGAAGCTATTCATATAATTAGAAGTAAATTCAAATAATATGCTTATTATCATGGTGTAAAATACATTGCATATTCTATTGCTCAATAACATTATATACTGTCTAAATCGTATTTTTTAAACGTTATTTAAGTTATACATTGAAAATAATTTGAAATCCTGTCATGAAAATATATAATAAATTCAAGTACACGTACACGAAAATACAGGTAAAAAACAGTAAAAATAACAACATACATGTACTAGTAGTACTGTAAAATAACTGTTTATTTTAATAAACCTGTCTTAGTTATTGTCTTGTGTTAAACTTATATTTTACTGAGTTCATTTTTTTCTTTTTGTAATAATATATACCAGTCATTTTATATTTTATGTACATATTATGTCCCTTACATGCTATTTAAATAATTTCGATATTCTAAATGTTAAAATGTTTCAAAAGCCATTTGTTTGTCTTCATTTAAATAATTTATTATTGCTCATTCAATGCAAATGAAGTAATTCTGGATAATTATTTTTGGGAATTTTGCTATTTCATATAGATGTAGTGGTGAAGTGATGTATCCCCCGTAAGGGGTATAATACTATTTACGCTAACTTCACATATAAAAATTGAAATGTATTTAATCACAAGTTCAGGTTGTTTTGTGAATTGTTAAGTTTTTTTTCCGGTAAAACCATACAGTAATTGTTTAATTATAATACATTTTATTAAGGAATTATTGCATAAAATGTGCACCTTAAACTAAAATATAACATGACTTTTAGGACTGTTAAATGCCATTGTTATATGTCACCATTGGCCTATATTTATTTATAAAATGATTGACACCCATGGGTTTGTAACCTTTTGTGAATAAAGATATTATTTTTATAATATGCTATGCATGTTCAATGTTTTTATACTGTTTAAATGCCCAATAGATTTATGTACTCCTAGAAATGTTCGCGAATACAATATTTCGCGTTTTTCACAACGTCGGCATTTTCGCGGAGACAAACTTTCACGGATATGTAGTAACCGCGACTTCCGCGAATGTTAAGTCGCTACGGCCTAACTTACAGCTTTTGGAGTATCAGAGTTTTTCTTTACTATATACTGGTACATGCCACACATCACAGTAAAGGTAAAAATGTTTCACGGTGTGTTTAGAGTGGTCAGTTTGTTACCTCTGCATCATGTTACATCTGTCAATGTGGCTCTGGAAAAATGTCTGCTAATTAATGCACATAAACTGTATGTGGAGGCAGAAAAGAATGTTCCCTAACAAAAAAAAATCATCTGCTTTTTTCAAAAGGTAAAGCTATAATTTAACGCATGATGCCATATTTTTTAGATTACAAACATTATCTAAGCTTAAAAGCCTGCTGGTGGCAACAAGTTCCATCCATGCAACCATGCAGTGCAGACCGAGATCAGCTGGCACCGTACGTGTTTACAATACATGGTCTGCACTGCTCGCTTCGCTTTACAGTCAGGTTATTTTATGAAAATTGTCCTAAAATGATGAATGGTTTCATCCAGATAGTAAGATGGACAGTGTCCATTTAAGTTATTAAGCGTTCATTTATATATTTTAGCATGTATAAACCAAACACAAAGAAATATTCTACCGAGTGTGGACAGCCAAAAGTAGCTTAAACTCTTTTTTTAAAATCCACAACATGAGCGTTATAGGAAGATCCTAGTAAAAATGTCATGAATTACCATATACAAATGTATACAGTTAATTTCGAAACAAAAACTTTGTTGTTAATATTAAACGATACTTTTCAAAAGAATGCCGTAATATACATGTATTATTATCTTAGAATAAGGTTTGCTGTCAGGCATACGCTGGAAAGATTATATGGAAATGCCAAATGCCAGGATAAACCCGAGATACGGCTTCCTGCATTATTTCAAGCACAAGCGGGTGCTAGAATAGAACCACCGACCATCAGTAAGCTGGCTTATGGACAGGAAGTTAGTTTATGAAGAAGACTCTAGTTTATGATATTTAAAAAAAATGTAGTAGACGGGTAGTGTATCAGAAGTTGGTCGAGTTTATTAGAGGAAATGGCACGAGCAGAGTTTTCAAATAGATGAAATACCCTAGCATATATTTTTGGAGTTTGGAGAAAACAAATATAAGATAAATACTATTAAATGTTTTATCTTCACCTTAAGCGTGCTCTCATAACATCAAATGTATTAACAAGGGTGAAAACGTATCAAAAAACGGAGAAAAAAAATCGGAGGAAAAAATAAATGCCCATTTATAAATTAAGAACAATTTCGTTTTATTTCTCTGAATCACTGTTTTTGGTTAAAATATATATATATATTCATAAAACAGACAGAAAAAAATATAGTGATGAAAATTTTCTTTTAAAATTATAACATTTAAAACATTGTAGCACTCTGAACACAATACAATTAAACATTGTAACAATGAACATACATATAGTAAACAAAAATAATCATTTGTATTTATACGTAATTAAAATATGATATACAGAATCAATGACAACAATAATTATCAATAACATATAAGCTCACTTCATTAACATATATTAAAAAATGACAAACAATTGATGTTATTACCCGAAGTACATTCTACAGTTCAAGTGATATATAGAGAAACACGGAATCTCTAAAGAACGCCGAAAACGGCAAAATAACAATTGTTGATGGTATTGAAATAATATATGAATAATGATTTAAAACGGAAAATAAGCAAAGTTTTGTATGCCATCAGCTGGTTTTATAAAATAAACTCAAAAGAGATTGACTAGTAAACTTAAACAATAGAAATATTTTTTATCTAGCAAGAAGTAAAAATGTATTTGTTGTGTAGTATTTCTAATTTCTATAAGCATATTCTATGCAAATGTAAGCTTTTCAAAATGCTTTTTAAATATAAAAGCCATAGTTTCTTACTAAATCTAAAACAAAAGCGATCGTTATATATTGTATATATCATTTCGTCTATATTTCTATGTTTTCTTTGCAAATCGGATAACACGTACAGTGAAACCTGTCTGAGTAGATACGTCATGTGATAGTCACAATATCTATTCGTTACATTCATTAAACGTGCTAAATTTTAAACCGATGGCATTGTTTTTAACGCTTTGCCTGCTAGCGGCAATTAAACCTGCATTAGCCAAAGAAGTAAACATCTCTTTCTGTTCTGGGATGGTCCTTATATCAATATTGTTTGTACTGTTACACTATTTATGAAGACTAAATGAACAAGACAAAAATTAAAAATGACATTCAAAAACCTTTGGCATTTTCGACACAGGCACTAAAACGTTATTTCCCCTTTATTGACAAAAAAAATCTTGAATTTAAAATTAGGAAAAATTAGGGGCTAAATAACTCAAAAAATTAAAAATTTTTAACAAATAATATGACATTACAAACATTAAAAACAAGCACGCGCAGATGGTTGTAAAATAGTATCTTTAAAAACCGACAACATTGCAAATGAAACTATTGCAAACTCGACAAAGTTCATACCTACAAAATATCTCTGTAGTACCACCCAATTCAGGAGTCAGCATTACAATACAAGTTGTCCCTAATTCTGTTACTGTGTACTTTTTATCGTTCCGTAAAATTTATTAATGAATAACAATCTACCATTGTATATAAAAGAAACGGGATATAGGTTAAACACAATACAAACATGTAAACCGTTTATCCTCAAAATTTACATTCGTATAAAAGAAAGTGTTTGTATATATAAGTAATAATATATTTTATAAATAAATTTGAGCCATTTTGCCCTGAACACTAATCGCATTTGCTTGTAAAATCTCCAATACAAACTGTAAAGTTTAATAGCAAAATCAGTAATGCCAGCAACAGCACTACAGATACACTCACGATAATCTTCTCTCTCTGAAAAGATAAAACAATGTTTGTCACTTGTTTATCTTTCTAGAATTTATCTACATTAATAATCAGGATTAATTTTAATAATAAAGCAAACTCGACAAAATTGGTATATGTCCAAATATTACATAAAAATACACTTAACGAAACTTATAAGTACTCCGATTTCAAACTTGCAGGAAAACTCCGGTTTTCAAAATATATACCAAAGCAATGTTGAAAATGTGTACTGACTCTACTTTCCGACTGCATGAATGATTTTAAAACAAAATCAATCATCCGAAACGCAATATGGCTGTCACATGCAAAAACCCGAAAATGGGCACGTGCATTTCGTGCAAGATGCCCACATTGTGTATTTTGATGCAAATTGTTAGTTTATTGATGTGCCTAACATAAAAACACAAAATAGCCCGAATGTCGCTGCAACAAAGAGGCATTGCAATTGGGCTATTACAGGGCGGCGCATCGCATGCAGAGGTATGAATTGACTAAACTTGAAGGTATTTGATTTTTTTTACAATGGTGATCTCAGTTACTGATTTTCTGTTAAGTTTGAGTTATTGTAAAATGCATTTACTATTATAAAATGATATTACTATGATTAAAGTTTATACAGTATCGACTTAGACTAGTTATAGTAATTCTAACACAATATAATAAAAAAATGGTCGGAGTACTTATAAGTTTCGTTAAGTGTATGTATTATAGGTATCAACTGCGTTTGGTAAATTGGACAAGGCAGTATCAATAGACATATATATTGCTCACTTACGAGTATGAACGACGTGCGAAACTTATGAGAGTCCATTGATTTATAACGACGGTTCTGCAGCAAGATAAAGGTAAAATAGATTTTAAAAGGCTATGTGCTGTCTGTGCATTGTGAACGTTGGTGATATGCATTGGTTTCACTAGTTAAATTCATTGACATACAATATGTTTATTTAAATATTTTGAATTCGTCATCCACAACTTTAATCATAGTAAGATATAAAACATGTTAGATGTGTGAGGTATTGTCAACAGGGTTACCTTTGTAAGTCTGCGACATTTTCGTTTTGGCTGTTCCTGAAATAATCACAAGAAAAAAGCATTTATTTATTGTCTTTAGCCATAAATATAATCCTACTTCAATCAAAAGTAATTACTTATTGATTAGACTGCCTTTGTCAGACGTGTAGAGCCATATTTAACTAACTTTCTGGTAATTTTTTAAACAACGAAAACAAGAACATGCAACTACTTAAGATCATTTGTCAGTGTGGACATTTGACTTTGAGAAAGAGGGATAATTAATGTTTGTCCACTCGACTTTATATTTAGATATTTTAGGGAAAGAATTGTGTGTGTTGATATATCAAATCAATCTATCATTAGAAGATGGTCCATCAACCCCTACCTGTTTTGATGGTTCGTATAGAAAAGATGTATCTGCTGCAGTTGATGCAGCAGGTGACTTTGTGGGGTCGCTTCTTACCTGGAAAGATAAAAACAGACGTGAACAATAACTAATGCTACCCATTCTAGTTTATATCACGAGCCCTGTTTTCATTTACATCAGACGACAAACTATTGCAATTCAAATATGGCACCGTATACAAAATAACAAATATTGACGTCGTCCGCATGATTAAATAACGGGAACGTTAAAAAATTAAAAACATATCTGATTTTTGATTAACCTATTGCCATCGATACTTAATCCAAACCAGTTATGTTTCTAGCAAAGTGTTTGTAAAATGGTATATTTCAAATAATGATAATTTCAAGTACATGTATATCCAAATAATAATAATAATAATAATAATAATAATAATAATAATAATAATAATAATAATAATAATAATAATAATGATAATAATAATAATTCGTAACAATGATAAAAAGTATCAATAAATAGAACAGATATATTTACCGACGATGAGTACACAAATGTGGAATCAGTTGGCGTAGGGGAACCTGCTGGATTACTCACAATCTAAAACAGAGGAAGAAGATCTATATTACCATTTCACATTTTATTTCAAATTCTTACAACAACAACAAAAAAACTGATACAAAAATATGAAATTACCGTATCATTTATTTCGATACTAAATTTCACCAGAAATATTTTAAATCAATCATTAGGTGCTTGTTTGTATGTATGAACACTATTGGCTAATTGATTAAAGGAGGCTTGATTTAATAAAAAATTCGCAATATATAATGCATATTTGTTTGATTTTATGACTTAATTAGGTAGTTCTTTTTTACAAATGCATTACGTTTTTCGTACAAAACATACCAGTTTTAAATGGAAACATAATACGGTCCGAATGTACAATATCGGGAATGGCAGGTAAGCCACAGCTCTACCTTTATACATACTAGTACATAAAAAAATTAGTCTACCTCAATGTTAAGGTCCTGTGATTTGGAACTAATTCTTACGATCGTCTGCTGTTGCTGTTCAGGCTGTCAAGAATTCAAAACAAAACATTACAAAGGCTGTCAAAAATGATCGTTTGTAAAATGCAAAAAATATAGCAATACAGAGACTTGTTCTCTAAAGTAAAATATAGTGAATTTACAGTGACTATTTTCCAACTAGTATTGAATAATCAGTCCGAATTACATATCCTAATGTTTTATTTAGACCAAAGGCGAAGTTTAGAAACTTCGCTGTCAAATTATGGATGAAGTTAAACAACTTCGCTGCCAAATTGCGGTCGATGTGAGGCAATCTCGCTGGCAAATTGCGCATTGGTGAAATAAGTGATATCATGAATAATGATTAATATACCGAGAAGCAAGTTGATTGTACCTTAACTGCAATTTGAATTTGATCAGCCAAAAGTGTTCATATCTATAGTCACATTTAATTGTGCTATTAGATATCTATTTTTGTTAATAAATGTTTAAACGTCCTGATGTGACCAATTTATTGACAGTGAACATACCTTTTCTGTTATAAGGGGAACTCTGATTTCTTGTCTCCCTACTGGACTCGACTGGACATCCACAGCAGCTCTCGGATAATCATTCTGAAAAAAAAAAGATAACCGACATTGCAATATAATAAAAAGTACCATAGATTTTTAGGCTTTAAAAGTGAAAACAAATCTTTGCAATACATACATACGTATAATAAAAAGTCGGGCTCAATATCAAATTGTTATTTATTAGAAGTAATCTAAATATGAAAGAAAATACTAAGGGTAGTAATTGTACGAAGATTAGTATAAGCTGAAATTAATCCGTTAAGCACATCAATTGCAGCATGTTAGAGATTTTGTTAAAACAAAAAAAGGAGTAACATACACGTTTCGAGTCTTCTGAAAGCAATGGGATAGTGGTTTCATAATCCTTCCTCGGACTTGACTGTCCACCGGCTTTATACCTCGGTAACATATAATCTTTAGTCTGAAAATAAAATAAGGAACACATAAAAGTGTATATCTCTTCAGACGAGATGTATTGAGTGTGCTTATGAGAGACGGTGTAATTTCTAATTTTTAACTTGTTCTGATTATATCATCGCTTATGGCACACTATGAAACATTTCCATTTTCATATTTTTTTCTTCAAAGTTATAAGTTATAAATTTATAAATATCTAACTCTTATTCGTGCATTGTTTCAACCGGAGCAATAATGTTGTTGACAATTGTTTGTTATTATGTACAAATAAACCATTGACTAGACTGTGAAATAATTAATACTAATAACCATAGATAGTGTATATGATGTAAGACACTTCACAATCTCAGAAGATGTGTAAGGCTCTCGTGATTTTAGTACCACAAGTATTTATAACGCTCGTCAACAAAAAGATAAAAACAGGCATACCTCTCTTACTTACATCTAACTTAATATGAACGGGTCATTTTAATTCAGTTGATATTTACCTGTACAGGAGGGTCATCATAATCCGGTGGCGGTTCAGCCGGGTACACTGCTCTGACATCTTCCTAAAAAGCCAGATAAGCATATAGAATCAAGGCGCTATTGTATTCGGTTTTTGGAAAAACATCTAATATTCAGTGGTAGATTCTTAAAAATCAAGTTTCAAGCGAAATGTGAAAATCGCAGATATGGTTTGAGTTTTGTAAATTGAGAGAATTATTTGTGCAGTATTCCCATGACAAATTCACAACTGACTGCAGGATCATTTAATCTTCAACACTGAAAGCATTGGAATGAATGGCCACTGCAGGACCAATAAAACATAATATTGCAACGCATAGCACTGCATGTTGTTATAGATGTCACCTTCTACTAGTACTTGGCATCTACATAAGCACTAACCATATTGTCTGTGACTACTTTAATAATCAAAACCTATTACACTATACGTAAAACGACTTCGATTCTGGCAGGTGTTTCTTACAATGTTCATGCAAATAAAACTTCATTAACATTGTTTGAATTTGAAAAATCAGTAGTTTACTGTGTGTGTATATATAATATAACGTAATATTTATCAAGACGTAAGCATGTGCAATAGATGATCAAGTATAACATAGTTTTTAAGTGCATTTGAAATTGCACCCTTCCCATTCAACACCGCAAAGTCATCTTTGCTATGAAAGTCATTTTCAAATAAAAACAAAAACAAAACAAAACAAAAAACTTATCGTGGTAGACTGTCATAGGCTGGTAAACCTACAAGTTTGTTAAATTCGTTTTAAGTCGTGTGATGAAATTCATGATAGCTTATCAAGATGAATTCTTACAGGTCCATTAAGCCCAAAAAATGTTATAATTACTATGATTCAAACGCTTTTTAATTTTGGCATCCTGTTATAGTTTCAAAAAGTGTACTTTTACTCGTGTTTATATAACTTAGCTATCTTTTGATTCTATAGCATTATGGCAATTACTATAGTTTAAGTGATTTAGTATTTTGTATGGAAACCTAGAAACAAAGTGATCCCTCGGAAGCATTAATCACAGCAGAATTACATGTAAATTGTAGACTCGGTTTGATTTGAGTCTGTACATATAACAAAATACCAATTTGCTTACATTTTTCTACCTTTATGACAAATTATTTCACTTGCAACGTTACTTCATCTTATTGATAAACATCTTATAGTCTCTAAATCCATTATTACAACATTCTAAAACACGTGTTTGCGATTTTTAAAGAAGAATAAATAGATTAAATATTTCAAAAAATTTGCACCTTTAAAAATGCAGTGTTTACTTAAATGATATAAGGGAGACAAATATGATATTTTATCTTCTTTAGATTAAATCATAAAACCTTTCTCACAGGCAAATGCAAATATCGTAAACAAATCTATAATTGCTTTATTTTTACTTATATTACATTGAAGGCAGATAACATTCCATTTATTTCAAAACCTTCTTTATTATTTTGCTGATCAAATTACAACCAATGTCTTGACATATTATAGTTAGATGGATTAAAAAAAAAACAAATTTTGTTTTATTTAACCTTACATTAAAAATTAAAGAGTAAAAATACTTTAAAAACTGTTCTTTTAACTCTCATAGACTATAGAAGTTTTTTTGCATTCTTTTTGAAAAACAAGTCAAATCTTCTTATCTTATCAATATCTGTCCCTATATTTTGACACCAAAAATGTTTGATGAAAGTTGTTTAAATGATTAGTAAGAACATGCACATCTATGAACATTGTATTTTTAACCTGAAACGGTTGTAAAAAGTGCAAGTGTACCCGTTGTTTCCCGGGGACAGAAATGATAGCGTATCCAGATGACGCCGTTGATATAGTAGACCTCACTGAAGAGACCGTTGATTCTTCATACTCGATAGAGGTAATCCCAGCCATGACAATGGTAGTTATTTCACCTCCAGGCGTTCGTCATCATAGAATTTGAGTTAAGTTTTAATAACACTTCCTCAAAACATGTATTATGCTTCTTTCCTGATATTCAAGGTCCATTAAGGGTCCATGCATCATAATTCATCTGACACATACTATCAGATTTGTATAGTTTTATGCAAGTATATTATGTATAAATAACGTTAAATCCTTTCCTTCCCTGAATGCAGTTTATCTGTTCTAAATGTTATCTTTATATCGCAACAAAAACATCATTTTAACAGTTGCAGTATACACTTTAATTTTAAAACAAATATAATACATAGATATATTTTCCAACCGTGCACATGCATATAACCAGAACAGCTCGATATCTTCACACGTATTTGTAAACAATTGAAAAAAAGATGTTATTTAAACGTTATGTCCCCATTTCTTTCATCTTTTTTTTATTCCTTTCTGTGCATGATCAAACAGTAGTTTGACAGATAGAACACTTAATATGGTTTAAGTGGTTTAACACTGTCCTTAACACACATGGATAATGTAGTCTCAGCTAAGACATGTATTGATCGTCCAGGTGAATCATTACTTGGATTTATTTTTAGATATGACATATCATTTTTCCCAGGTGAAAACTGAACTATATATTTAGTTGTTAAATGATTTAATGTATTAATGAAAATAATTATTGCTAAAAAAATGAGCCTAGCCTAAACTAATGAATATACACAAATATGTTACACGTTATGATTATGAAAATATAAGTTAAATTTAATATTTTTTTTAAAACATACTTTCTTGCCGTTGTTAGTTATTGATTTAATACACATTTCAATGAATGAATCTAAAGGGAGGGGTGGGGAAGCGATAGCGATTTATGGGGTTTGGCTAGTATTTAGAAACCCTCTATATCAATTTATATGTTTCTTTAATGAAATTCAGTAAAAATTTGAGTCATAAAAAAGCTAGTAAAATGAAAACCCGCCTCTTTGATTATGCATTAGCCCTTTTCAAAATTTTGTGACCCCCTGTGGTAAAAAGTTCTAGAGCTGCGACAACAAGGAATAATTTCGTTATAATTTAGCATATAAGTAATTGCATATTAATTGCTTTTGACTGAAAGAAAACTGCATTTGCTGCTGTCATACTGTTAAAAGCTTAGCTGTCATGATTTAAGGAAAAACACACGCAAGTATGAAAACTCAAACTGAACACACAGTACGGCCCATTTTAAAAAAAAAAAAAACTAACTTTTCATAATACCTTATTTTAAAGAGTTTTCAGCATTAAAAGTTATTAGTGAAGTTAATGAAGCTATTTTGCAAACCGCGAGTAGGCTTGTCAATTAATTTGTTACTGATATTTTTACAATGTTCGTGGCAGTCGGTTGCCTGCGATTCTACACCTGTGCTTAACCAAACTATTGGAGTCTATGTAGATCAATAAGAAATAAAGATTTAAACTTTCCAAATGCACTATGCCTTTTGAATTTTTAATATGCATGTATAATCAAACTTTTTTTTATAAATATTATTTATCACGGAATATGTTATCATAATTACATTGCATGTTAGTAACAGAAAACGACATTTCGTTGTAAAGATAATTAACAGTCTTGTTTTTATCATTTTAGATCATTGAATCGGTATAGATTATTATAATATAATATATAATTACATTGTATGGTGCGCACTTGTTATTGATACATTATAGATATGATAAAGAGTATAAAGCTATATATCTGCGGCTTATAGTGTACACAATTACTGTATTAATTCTGAAAAAATAATAATTCAGTATTCTGTTTACGTACAATATACATGTGCCTGAAATAACACAGACATTCTACGCCATAACAAAAAACCAAAACCAAAACAAAACAACAACACCCCCCCCCCCAAAAAAAAAAAAAAGCAAACTAACAAAAATACATCCCACCCAGAAAAAAAACAAAACAAAAAAAAAAAGTGAGTTGTGTGCGCTTTACTGCATATTTTGAGGCTATCACCGCGGGTTAACTTGAGATATTATCACTCAAAAAGGTCTGTCACCGTAGGTTGTGTGCGCTTTACTGTATTCCCTTCAGCTGTCACCTCAGGTAAATATGACATATAACTCATCTTAACTGCCTATCAAATAGAGTTGTGCGTGCTTTACTTTGTATTCTGAGGACATCCCCGTGAGTTAACTTAAGTTAAGAATCCTGTGAAAGGCCTATCACCGTTTACTGCATTCCATGAAGCCATAACCGTTGGTGAACCGGCATAAGAACCCTCCAAAAAGGCCTATTAAATAGGGTTGTGTGAGTTTTACTTTGTATTTTGAAGGTATCATTGTGGGTTAACTTGAGATTTTTACGCTCTTAATGACCTAGCACAGTTTGTTATTTCAGCATTACGTCTTCACTGAGGCTATCACCGTGGGTTAGCTTGAGATATTAACTCTCTAAAATGCCTATCACCGTGGATTGTATGAGCTTTACTGTATTGCCTGAGGCTAACACGTACGTGGGTTCGCTTGCGATAAAAATCCCTTTAAAGAGGCCTATCAAATAAGATTGTGTGACCTTTACTGTATTCTTTGAGACCATCACCGTAGGTGAACTTGAGATAAGTGTGTCAGCTTCACTGCATTCTTTGACGCTATGACGGTGGGATTTATTGCGACCAGAACCCACTTAAAGGCCTATCACTGTGGGTTGTGTCAGCTTTACTGCATTCCTTGAGGCTAACACCGTGGATCGATTTTATCGCAATCAAAACGCTGAAAAAAGCCTGTCACCGTGAGTTGTGCTAGCTATATTGTATTCATTGAGGCTATCACAGTAGGTATATTATTGCAATCAGAACTCTGTAAAAAGGCCTTTGTTTCAGGTTAACTGCATTACTTGAGGCTATCACCTGGGGTTTATATGTGATTAGAAAATTACTGATAAGAACCCTCTAAAAGGTGCATCAATGATACTGAGGCTACCACCGCGGGATTGATTGAGACAAGAAACCTATAAAATGCCTATCAGCTTCCAAGGGAGTGTCGAAAATTGTATCACTCAAACAACCCACGGCGTTACACCTTTTAGACTGTTTTTAAATTTCTACACTTTTATAATTAAAGGGACTCCACTGAGATTTATTGACATGGCGGGACTGACAATGATTTTTTTAGATAAATGTTCCATTTGATGTTGATCAAGACAAATAACCTTTGTGCAAAATTTCACATCATTTGCTCTCTCCTTATTTTTAGAATAATTATTCAAATTGTTAAATATGACCCCAAACTGAAAAGCGTGGCAACGCTTTTCACAGTTAATCGCACAAAAGCACAAAATACAACTTTCAATTTATTTCTAAGTACATTTCTTAACTATCGTTGCATATCTGTCTGTTTTAAATGCCTTAGCTAATTAATGTAAGAAATGCAAAAACATTACATGTATGTTTTTTTAGGATTTTAGACATCAGTGGAGTCCCTTTAAGTAGTCCTGACATATCTTCAAATTCTTCATTGGTGTTTTCCCTGCTTTTTAAATTGATGTTAAACTATTCCTGGGAATGACCCAAGCACGTTGATTGATCTCTACTCATTGCGCAAAAGAACAACAAATAAAAAAGATGCATTATAATTACACTAAATTTACAGTAATTTTGACAGCACTGGTCACATGAAAATATGCCATTACCGTGAAATAAGTGAGGACGCGGAATTGGTGATGTTGAGTATATACAGATACTACATGTACTGTACAGTATGTATCTCGATCGCACCGCCTGCAGGACAGGGCGGACCATACTGTATGATATAAAATTATATAATTATATAATATCATATAATTCTCTTGCACCAACCTTAAAATGAATAAAAGTTGATAAATGCATAAATAGCTAAAAAATAGAGTCTCATTTCATTTCCCCTTCCTTTTATTATTGGCTAAAAACAGATTAACTGATTGAATATTGGTTGGTTAGACTTTATGTAGTACTTTAAAGTGGGTATAGATGGATACCGAAAATAAGCTATTTTCGCGAAAATAAGATTGCGGCTACGAAAATAAGATTTATTTTTGAAATAGTGCATTTACATGTATCTGTTGAAATAATTATGTAAATAAGATTTATACGAAAATAATTAAGATGTGCGAAAATAAAAGCTGTATGAAAATAATATCCTTGTGAAAATAAGATTTATACGAAAATAATTAAGATCTGTACGAAAATAATGTCTGTATGGGAATAAGATTTATACGAAAATAATATTTGTATGATAATAATATCTTTATCAGAATGATATGAAAAACGACTCTATATGAAAATAATGTCTTTATAAAATAAGATCTTTAACGAAAATAAGATCTGTATAAAAATATATCTTTTTGATAACAAAACCTGTAAAAAATCTGTAAAAAATAAAATATCTATATGAAAATTTGATATGATTGGTGACTATGATAAATCGCCAATAAACATTTTTAATGATGGGCTTTAATAAGTGTGTGTCAATTACGATAAGTGCGAAAATCCAATAATCCAATCATCGTATTAGTGCATTGATTGCTGCCGACAGTCATGTGCACGTGTCATACGTTGTATTGTTTTATTCCTTCTCTCAAATAGAAATATCTTGTTTATGCATTATCTAATTAAAGCACTTAAAGCAATAAAGTTATATATACTTTTCTTTTACTTAATATAGATATGATTTTCATATTAGAATATACACGTATTTTCAATCTTTTATATTGGTAAAAATCATTTCCATATTGATATCTTATTTTCATATAGATATCTTATTGTTTACAGATTTTGATCTCTTTTTCGTATCATTCTGAAACAGATATTATATTATGTTCATACTAATACATTTGTATTATTTTCGTATAGATCTTATTTTCGTAAGGATATTATTTTCATGCAAATTTCATATTCATAGATCTTATAAAAAGATTTGTAAAAATCTTAGTCGAAAACATAATTTTCATACAGATTTTATTTTTGCAGAGATCTTATTTTCGTATATGAGTAGATCTTATTTTCGTGCAGATATAATATCAATTCATGCAGTAATTGTTTTTACAGATCTTATTTTCGTACATATATAGTATTTTCATACAGTTATTATTTTTTAACAAAGCTCATTTTCGTATATATATCTTATTTTGGCATAGATCATATTTTCAATTAGATCTTATTTTCGTACAAGTATCAATTCATATATACTACAGATCTTATTTTTTTATAGATCATCAATTGGGTCTTATTTTCGTACATGTAGTATTTTCATACATATATTATTTTCATACAGGTATTATTTACTAACAGGTCTTATTTTCGTATGTACATAATTTTCATGCTTACGGATCTTATTTTCGTTGAGTACTGTACAGTATAGATTTTATTTTCATGCAGTAGATCTTATTCTGGTAGTCGTTGTTTCTGGTTATTTGCACACTAGCTAATTCTTGCTTTTATTTTGATACTTTTTCACCACTACCTTTTCTTGTCTTATAAGAGAAGATTTAATTCAATTTATACAATCTTATTTGCAAGTAATACAATTTTATAAGTTATGATCTTATTTTCGTAATCGCCATCTTGGGTTATTTTCGCATGCCTTCTTTGTATACTATTTGGGAAATTACCTTGTATGCCGCACAAACGTCTAATATATTATTACAAAATACTTCATTTTTTATTATTTCATTCATACAAATCATTTAATATCAACAAAAATACGTTTTCAATACATTTTATCAAAAATAAATCTTATTTTCGTAGACCCGATCGTATTTTCGATTTCCACGGCAATTCAAGCTATTTTCGTACGATAGTATTTTCGGCTCAAACTTCACTTTTTAAAATATTTTTTTGGTTCTGAAATTTTAATTTGCTGTAAAATCATTCAATGAATGCATATAAATATATTTTACATAATTATTTCAACAGATAAATGCACTATTTAAAAAATAAATCTTATTTTCGTAGCCGCGATCTTATTTTCGCGAAAATAGCTTATTTTCGGTATCCATCTATACCGCTTTAAAGTCTAAAAATGTTAATTTTAGTACAGCTAGACCCAATGATCGGGATATTTCTGTGAACATCGTACAAACGTAGCAATCGCAACTTTTCGGCCCTTTCCGTCAGTCTTCGGATGTTCCGATTGCTATTTCACTTCTCGCATCTTCTCGGACAAATATGGTAATCATACCGAACAAAAGTTACAAATAAAAGGTGAATAACGAGTATGTAAATGATTTTTCATTCATGATGACATAAGATATTCAACAATTCGCAATTATGGTACGTATTACATTTACGAAATTGCCGGAATGTGACTAATTAGTCTACTTTTTTCAGAAACATTTCTGACCCGCCTGGCATCCATGATTTCTCCACTTGTGTCTTGTCACGCGGATTTTAGAAAACAAGAAATAAATGATTTTTAGAATCCATCTTCACTCAATCTGAGTAGCTCGATGACATTTAGTTCAATGTTACTTCGACTTAGGAGTATACACTGTGATTTTTAGCAGGCTGGTAAGGTTAAAATGCCAAATCGGGCTTTCTGAAAACTGAATGAAATCTGGGACATACGTAGGGGAAATCCGGATAAATACGGACGATTTTTGCACTTTGGTGTTCAATAACTTAGAGCAGAACGCATAGCTTCGATCGACATACCAATACAAACTTATTTGTTCGGAAAACTATTTACACGGATATTTAGCATCTCATAAAGGCAGACATGTGTCCGAGATATTGCTAGTTATCAAAAATAAATTACCTTTTAAAACCGGGATAGTACGGACACAGGAGTAGAACTACGGACACAAGACGGGAAAATACGGACAATAAATATTTCAAAGGGGGAAGTACGGACACTTATGTCTTTTTAAAAAAAAGTCAATTCCACGCGTTTTAATACTCTATTGATCTATTCTAAACATGTACAAATGAGAAAATCAACTTTGATGGAAATCTCCGCCTGCCCATTTCGTCGTTTTAATGCCCTGCAAGAACAACGTGAATGCATTAACATGTTATACATGAAATACATCAAGTATGCTTTTTATATATTTTAGTCAATTTTATTAATACTTTTCAGTTAGTAATTTAGAAGTTGTTAGTATTCATATCATATGTATTGATTGTTTTTAAGTAGAGAAATGCGTAAGAAAGGAATAATTAAATATATACTTTATGAATGAAAATAATTCATTATAAGTAGACAATAGGTAAGTACGACAGCATAGGTAAGTACGACAGCATACAAACTAATTAACTTAAAAATCTATCAAACTATTTAGATCTAAATGTTATGTAATTAATGTAGTACGCATGAAAGGAATGAAGAAAGTGCTGAGCGAGTAGGTATTTGTTAAATTACCATAAGCTATGATAGGTTTGTAGTATCATGCACTGGCAGTCTCTACCAACTCTACAACTGTTTTTCTTCCCTTTTTGGTCTTTCTGTTTTCTTTGAGTTCCGATTTTATTTCATTACTTTGTTCTTTCTTAATTCTTTTACTGTTTTGTTTCATTTGCGTCTTGAGTACCCTTTGCAACTTTTGTGTCTGTAGAAGCCTTTTCTCTTCCAAAATCTCCATGCTTGTTAGAAGTTTATGTCCTGTTACTTTTTTCACTCTTGATGACTGTGGACGGCTTTTTGCTACTTTTGGTGTAAACAACTCATCAAGGCATTGATTAACCGACTCGTCAGATTCGATAGGTTGTGGGTTATTATTTTCAAGTACATTTGTGTTAATGGACGACACTTCATCGTAAGGGAATGATGTATCAAGATCTTGTACAAATACATCTCCACTGTTGATCAAATCCATAAGCTGTGACGGATCACTGATGTCAAGAACAGAACTTAAACCTAAATCACTGGACGAATCTACTGGACATATCTCACTTGTTGTCTGGGATTCATTGTGTAAAGATAAAGTTGGGCTTATGTCTGTTGGTTTACTTGGCAAGAAGGCACTTGAGGGTATAACATTTCTGTTAAATGGCACGATGCCACAGGCTCTAAATCCAGACATAATGTTTGATTCATTAAGAGCTGTACTCCAAGCCTCTTTTAATAATGCAGGGAATGTCCACTTATTTACTAAATGTAATGGATGATCCTGCATAAATGCAGAACAGGCCTCATTGTATGCACGCTTAAGAGGACCAAAAACAGTTCTGTCTAAAGGCTGGAGGTAATGAGTGCAATGAGGTGGTAGAGTAAGGAGCATAATATTCTCATCGATAGCCCTTTCAATTATAGCTAAAGATTCATGACTAGAGTGGCCATCGATTATCAATAATTGGGGGCGTTCTGGACCACAGTTTCTGAGAAAAAGCTCATCAAACCACTGCTCTCCTATTTCGTCAGTTATCCAACCGTTCTTCTGATATGTCCAAACAGTACCAGACGGACTGGCGGTGGTGTTAAAAGAGTGTAGTGACCTCTTTGTTTTGCCTTTTGCAATTAACATAGGTGGCATTTGCTGACCACATGCATTTACACATGCCATTGCTGTTATGTTAGTTGAACGGTTGGTTGTTTTGCTGACAACCGTGCGTGTACCTTTCTCAGCAACAACTTTCACAGGACAGTGCTCGAAATTGAACCCAGTTTCGTCCGCATTCCATACTTGATGCGGTTCAAGGTCAGACCTGGGGATGATTACATTGATCAGTAATTGATTAAATTACAATTACTTTCAGATTGTATTGTAATTGATTAAGATTGATTACTCACATTTGCCTCTGTAATCAATTGAATTACAATTACTTTTAAGAGAGTAATTGATTGATAATTGATTACATTGAATGTACATTAAACCACCCCAGAATTAAGACCACCCTGCTATTAAGACCATTTTTGAAAATATTCTTTAAGTCAATGGTTTCGTGATCCAGATTTAACCCCCTGCTTATTCACTTTTAAGACCACTATTATTAACCAGTCCAATTTTTTGTTTTAATTTTAATGTGACTATTGAGACCTCTGATATTGAAGTCAACACCTATCTAGATCTTAAATTTGTTGTTATGATCTGCTTGAATGCTCTTTAGCATGACACTTGATTTCACAAGGTGTGAAAAACTGTTATTGGGTTATTGTATGAAATTAGGTGAGAAGGTCAATTTTAGAGTGGTACATTGTTGCTTTCAGCACATTTATTTTTTGAAAATTTAAATTTTCATTTGATTTATGTACATCATATAATAAGTGATACTGTAAAATTAACGTTAAATTTCTCCAGAAATATGTTTTCCCTTTAATATCAGATTAAATATCAAAGCATTCTTTGATAGTTTCTTTTATAATGTATTTGTAGATACATATAAATAAACATATTGTTTATTCATACAAAATGACTAAAGTAGACCATGGTCTTTAAAATATGTAAGCAATGGGTAAGAATGTTTTTAAATTTTTTATCAGTCTAATTTGGGATTTTTACCCTTTTAACTTTAAAAAAAAAAAGTTTAAAATTTTTAATTTTAAAAAAAAGGCAATTTCCTTTTAACTTTAAAAAAAGTTTTTTTTTTTAAATATGAAAGTAAAACAAAAGTCAATCAAAAAAATTAAAACAAAATTAATGGGCTGAATTTACTTTTAATTGTTAATTAAAAATTAATGAATCGTTTGGGGGAAAAAGGAATCAATTCATGAAAAGATTACAGGTTAAATCATTTAATCAATTACAAAAACAATGAAATTTCATTAATGATTCCCCAGGTCTTTTCAAGGGTTACTTTCTAAGGGGAAAATTTTACCAAAAATCGTCAAAAATCTTTCCAATTACCTCAGCATTAAGGCATTTTGAACCCCAAATGATGAAAACTTCTCAGGGGGAAACTGATTTAAAAAGTTGGGGTCCCCTTTCGCAAAACCCTCCCACCAAATCCCTTGCCAGCCTGAAAGTCTTTATATGAAGGGGCTGGAAACTTTATAAAGCTTTCAAAGAATTTGTTTAAGAAGATCTGCCTTTTTCCCCACTTAGACCAAAGCCTAAAAATTTTGGAAGGCCCCAAATTTTACAACTGTTTACTTTTTTATCCTCTATTAAGAAGGAAAGCTGGAGGTCGACCCGTTGAGTAACAGATAAAACGTGTTTTTTTTAAAATATTTGATCTGGAAAATTTTTGACTTAGGAAAATTTCATAAGCTTTTACTAGCTTTTTTTTTAAAGCTCAATTTTTTCCGGACTGTAAAAACCCCAACTGTTTTTTAGAGAAGACTTTGGGTTTTTCTGCTGGTTTTTCCCCTTTTAATATATACATTTTTTTGGGGATTTCTGGAAAAAAAACAAGTTGAAAATAATGTAATTTCCACGAAAAACAAAATGTCAAAACTGATCGAAATAGAATTTGGGAAAAACGGGTTTTTTCCACCAAATTTAAAAAATAGAGAGCCGAAATAGGGGCCTTTTAAAAATGATGGTTTTTCAAACGTTTTAAAAAGAATAAACAAAAAAAATTATTTATTTAAATAGTTTCAAACTTTTTGAATTAAATTTTTAACAGGGGAAGGAAAGGGACGGGGAAATATTTCTTTTTAAAAGGGAAAAAAAAAGCTGCCTACCCCCGGGGGCACCGGGGTAAAAAATAATGCATTTTTAAACCCATTTTAAAAACTTGTTATTTAAAAATCATAAAACTATTTATTTCTACATCTTAAATATATTAACTTGATCATACTTAAACTACAGATGACAGTTGTTGGTAGTAACATTGATATATTGAGTAAGATAAAACAACGGGTATATTTTATCATTTTGTATCTTTAATATTTGAAACGTATTTTCTTTATCTTTATTTTGAAATATGTAACAATGTCTTTTTAATATTAGAACTACATCGAACTCATTTTTATTTCATCAATGATTTTTGAAAGTTGAAAATCTTCTGTTTCATTTGCATAGTAAGATGCTGTCCACACTATACTTCTGTCCGGATCAAATTTTGTGGTTTCAAAGTATTCGTGCAGTAATTTCATGGCACTCAGATCATTTTCACATTTGTCTACTAAATAATTATACAGTAAAATCATGGAAGGGTGCTCAAAAATGTATTCATTCTCGTACATATAAAATAGGTGATTCTCCACCATTGATTTCATCTTAAAAAGTTTAGATAATCCTGTAATTTCTGCTGTTCCGAGTATTTGAGGAATTGAGTTTGTTCTACAAATGTTCATTCTTCCTAAAATGCAGAACAATACTACATTTAGTGAAAAATTTCGAATCTTAAAAAAGTTGGAAATAATCTGCATGCAAAGCCTCGTTTCATTTAAAAATTTGTTAGAGTACTCCTGTCCGTATTTACCCTAACTTATGTAATATCCATGGGGAAAATACGGACAGTACAAAATTGCTTATTTTCTACCTTATCGTGTTATAATGTATAAAAAGAGACCCATTTACATGTCACTCTACCCCTGCGAAAACATCAAGACTAAAATGTACTAGGGGTACATGTCAAAAAATTACAAGTTTCGGGAAATTTACCGGCGTTTGAATTTTCCCGCTTCCAAACTTAGACTTGCGCACACAAAGGAAGTAGACGCCTATACACTTTTGGCATGCGTATGATGACGTTATGTTGCAATGACGTATTTCCGCTTTTATGAAGAGTCATAATAAAACCCAAAGATTCCTTGACTAAACAAAGACAGAGTATATCGTAAGTGATACGAAAGTTACGAAGGAGAAAAGAACAAATGTCCGCATTTACCCATATGTCCGTATTTTAACGGATTTCCCCTATATCCCAGATGAAATGTATGCTGACAGGTGTTGGCGCAATGAATTAGAGCATATAAAAGAAGTTATTTAACCTAATAGGCTATTTTGTTTGACATTTTGCATATATAAAATATTTTTTTAAGGACTTCAAAAATGATGTGTTATAAAAACATGAAAATTGGGAAGTAATTCTCATAAAAATGACAGTAGCCAATTATTTTTCTCACTATTTAATGTCAAATATTATTCTCAATAAACAAACAAAGTTTAAAAGAAATTTTAGAAATGTGATTTTTTATGTCATAAGCCAGATCAGGCATTTTCACCAGCCTGCGTAATGCTCATTATCAATGTCTACCAAGGTCGTTACATTACTTTCCCCTCGGAGAAGTCTCGTCTCAAGACTTGATCTTGGAAATATGTGGTTACGGCAACTTTGGCCTGGCAGTTGTCTTAATCATCCCACAGTGGCCACTAAATGTAACGTTTCCAGGGATTTTTCCAGGATTTTGGGAACATAACCCATACCCATGGAATTGGGAATTTCAGCAATATTTTGTTAAAAAATTGGGGGAAAATGCATGACGATTAAATAAATGCAAACAATCACTGTCTAGGATGGCATCTTCAAACATTTAAGCATTATTACAGTGAAGAAGCCCTTATTTCAAAGATTTTAGAATTCTTTATTCAATATTTTTATTTTTGTAACTTTCAATTAAGAATATTTTCCTGTGGATTGGGATAATAATATACTATTTTCAATTGGGAATATGACCCAATAACAGCTATCAAATAAGCAGGGCTACAGATAACATTTTGTGTATATTGGGTAATTACCCCTTGTTTTGTGATCTATTGGGTTTTTTCTATTTTCTTTAAGTTATTTCTGATTTTTTTTACCCTACCCCCTCTAACCAATTTGGGTTATAAAGCATGAGTTCATTTATTTTACGCAAAATTTCTGACCTCCATTGTAGACTGTTGTAGGTTTTGTATGGTTATAAAAAAGCTTCTTACTACTTTGCTTTATGGTTTATTGGCCAAGCTGCCTGATATAATTTAAAGGTTAAAACAGTCTGAAACAGTATGATCTGCCTGATGTCAGCGTTAAGTAATAATTTATGTAATTACCCACCAGTTCAAATGTAGTTTGCATAAATAAGAATTCATTTACTTTTTCTTTCCCTTAGTTATTATTTCTATTGGGTTTTTAGACATTTTAATTGGGTAATAACGCAAATACCCATGTTATCTGCAGCCCTGAATAAGCCAAAAAAAACTCTGGTTTTAAGGCACGCAAACCCTGTCGGTGAAAAGGCTGGCTCACCACCAACAGTGGTTTGCGTCCCCATATTTGGCAAAAACTTCCCTTATAAATGGTAATTCACCAAATTAAGTTTTTGCATACTACTTTGTAGTAGTAATACTAGTATTATTATGCTCATTATCAGTATTATAAGCTGTTTCTTAAATGTATACAATGTATACCTGCTTAGAGTGATCGAAAAAGATTTTAAAGCAGTATGATGTAGAAAATAGAAATTATGATGTTCTACCAACGTCGTTACATAACTTTCCCTCTGAAAAGTCTCGTCCCGAGACTTGGCCTGGGAAATCATTGGGTATGAAAACACCAGTCCAGCAGTTGTCTACATCTCACCACACTGACTACCAAATATAACCTTTTAAGGGACACAAACCTTTCCGATGAAAAGCTAGCTCACCACCAAGAGTGGTTTGTGTCATGATATATAGGAAACATTCCCATGCGTTAATTTCACCAGCCTGCAAAAAATCTGAAGATTATAAGGCCAATGTGTCTTTGACTTCAGAATGTGTTTTCATATAAAATTAGTTTCAATATTTTCCCGAAATAATTGTCTAGTACGTCATCAGTATATGTACTTCCAGTAAGATTTGCATAATGCATGTATGTCAATCATTTATGCATAATCTATATTATCATCTACAGCTGTTGGTTATTGTAAATATATTGACAAAGCTCGAGTATAATCATTTTTTAATGTTCACTGGTTAAAGAACAAGTTATCATAAATTTCTGTTGAATACATTTATTTTTAGATTGACCCATTTAGCTGATTGGTTGTGTTCAATTAGAGGATATGTATGGTTGCTGATTTGATAAATTGCGCGTTGTGTTGTTGATAGCGACAACGCAACCTATATCACTATCGCCTGTTCGTCTTGTTGCTAGTGACAACACAACAAAGCGCCAAACGGCGCGCTGTTGTCTTGTTGCTAGCCAAACGGCATCTGCGTCCAGATGTCAGAATAAAGTTTTGGTGCAGTAAAATATTTTTCATTATAACATTTCTTAAGGTATCAACTTCAAATATATGTGTCTTATCAACAACCACATATTGTGTGACATGGTTCTTAACTATAGCCCCTATATTTTCAGATTGATCTCCCCTTGAACTTAGAAGTTTCCTTAAAAATACTGTTTTTGTGTCGCCTTGAAAAGGTGACATATTGGGGTTACTTTTGTCAGCGGCGGCATTGTCGGCGTCCCCTAAAGCTTGTCCGGAGCATAACTCAGTCACTATAAGTCGGATTGACTTCAAACTTGGTATGCATGCTTCTTTCAATAACCCATAGTGCAGTGCACAAGGACGGGTACTCTGCACTTCTTAATTTTTGAGTTATTGCCCTTTGTTAATTTTCATACTTTAATTTTGTCCGTGCCATTTCTCTTATGGACTTGAAACTTCATAGGATGATAGATCTTATTAACTTAAAAAGAAGTGCAGTGCACAAGAACCGGTACTCTGCATTTCTTATTTTTTGAATTATTGCCCTTTGTTGATTTTCATACTTTATGTTTGTCGGGGCCATTTCTTATGATTTATAAAAGCTGTGGGCTTGAAACTTCAAAGGATGATAGATCTCATTAAGAAAAAGTGCAGTGCATAAGAACTGGCACTCTGTTTTTCTTATTTTTTGAGTTATTGCCCTTTGTTAATTTTTATACTTTATTTTTGTCTGGGCCATTTCTTATGAATTATAAAAGCTATGGGCTTGAAACTTCATAGAATGATATATCTCATTAAGAAGAAGTACAGTGCATAAGAACAGGTACTCTGCACTTCTTATTTTTGAGTTATTGCCCTTTGTTAATATTCATACTTTATTTGGGCCATTTCTCCTAAACTATAAAAGCTTTGAACATGAAACTTCATAGGATGATAGGTCACATCGAGATGAAGTGCAGTGCACGAAAACCAATACTCCATGGTTTTTTAGTTAATGCCTTTTGTTAATTTTTATACTTTAATTTTGTCCGTGCCATTTCTCTTCAACTATTAAAGCTATGGACTTGATTATCTTCATAGGATGATAGATCTCATTAAGAAGAAGTGCAGTGCACAAGAACTGGCAATCTGCACTTCTACTTTTTTGGTTATTGCCCTTTAGCAGTGTTTATAAATAACCTACATTTAAGAAGAAAATGCAACTATACTGTTCACAAGGCGACACATCCGACTCGCTGAGTTCTAGTTTACTTTTACTTCTTTATTTCTTTAGGGATCAACTTCATACTTCAAATATATGTGCCTTATCATCAACAAAATCTTATGTAACAAGGGTCATAACTCTAGCACCAATATTTTATAGATTTATCTCCCCTTGAACTTAGAATTTTCCTTAAAAAATATTTTTTACCATTACTTATTTTAGTATTAAAGAATCAACTTCATACTTCAAATATATATAATTTTTTTATGTACCTTATCATTAACCACATGTTACGTAACAAGGTTCATAACTCTAGCACCAATATTGCAAGAATTATCTCCCCATAAACTTAGATTTTTTACGTGAAAAATGTTATTTCTTACTATAAGTGTTGACGTGTTGTTCTTCATCCCCTCCTTGATTACTTAGTTTATAACATTTTTGTGTCGCCTCTACAGAGTAGTGGCGACATATAGGGATCACTTTTCTGTCGTCTGTCTGTCCGTCTGTCCGTCACAAAACTTGTCCGGACTACTCCTCATAAACTACTGGTGCAATTTCATCCAAACTTTACAGGAATGATCAGTACCAAGTCTAGTTGTGCATATTGTCAGTATTTTCCGGTTCAATGATTTTTGTCAGAGTTATGGCCCTTTAATAATTTTTATTTTTAAAGTTTGTTCGGACTACTTCTCAAATACCACTAATGCAATTTCAATGAAACTTTACAGGATTGATCTGTAGCTCAAGTCCTTGGGCATATTGCATGGGTTTTCCGGTTGAATGATTTTTGGCCGAGTTATGGCCCTTTGATAAAAAGGTGTTTTTTTCTGTGTGTTGCCAGATACACAAAAGCTTGTCCGGACTACTCTTCAAAAACTACTGGTGCAATTTCATCCAAACTTTATCCCCTAAGGTATCTATTTCAAACTGCAAATATATACTTCTTATCATTACACAAATGTTGTGTGACAAGGTTCATAACTCTAGCGTGACTTAAAACTTGGAATGTGTGTTAACAACTATGAATATGGTTAGTGATCATCACTTCTAGGCAAGAGGACAAAATTAATAAATCCTTGATTTTGACAAATTTAAGCCCCTTTTTTCTACTAACAATTTTGGTTAAGTGTTTGGTACCACTTCATTTATTTCCTGTACAGCCTTTAAAGCGGCATGCCTCCAGATGAGTGAAAATGTTTCAATAAAATCAAACTTGAGAAAAATGTACTAAGATTTTAGGAAAAGTAATAATATTCAAGATTCAAGTAATAATTTACATGCTATGTGCGATTAATGACTGATTTTTTTTTCCATATTTATACATGTACCTATATTTCTACTGCGTTACTTACACAATAAGTGCTATTTTTGCATATTTTGTCCCCTTTTTCGTATTTTACGTGGGTTGTAAGTTTCATTGATAATGTGTAAATTGCTTCCTTTTGGTTATTTCACTAAATAATACTTTTAAACACATTTTCAAAATTTTCATGAAAACTAGCATGAATCTGGAGGTGTGCTGCTTTAAGGTATTGCTTTGAAACCATAAATACTAAGTGACCATCATCCCTGATTCCAGGTAAGAACTTATAATAGTCAAGCACACTGTCGTAAAAGCAGCAGGAAAAATAGACACTGGTTTATTGTGTCGCCTTGAAAAGGTGACATATCGGGGTTACTTTTGTCGGCGGTGTCGGTGGCGTCTGTGTCGTTGTCGGCGTCGTTGTCGGCGTTCCCTTAAGCTTATCCGGAGCATAACTCAGTCACTATAAGTCTGATTGACTTCAAACTTGGTATGCATGCTTCTTTCAATAAGCCGAAGTGCAGTGCACAGGGACCGGTACTCTGCATTTCTTATTTTTTGAGTTATTGCCCTTTGTTAATTTCATACTTTAATTTTGTCCGGGCCATTTCTCTTCAACTAAAAGCTATGGACTTGAAACTTCATAGGATGATAGGTCTCATTAAGAAGAAGTGCAGTGCACAAGAACCGGTACTCTGCACTTCCTAATTTTTGAGTTATTGCCCTTTGTTAATTTTCATACTTTATTTTTGTCCGGGCCATTTCTCCTAATGTATAAAAGCCATGGACTTGAAACTTCATAGGATGATAGGTCTCATTAAGAAGAAGTGCAGTGCACAAGAACAGGTACTCTGCATTTCTTATTTTTTGAGTTATTGCCCTTTGTTTATTTTCATACTTTAATTTTGTCCGGGCCATTTCTCCTTAAGTATAAAAGCTATGAACTTAAAACTTCAGAGGATGATAGATCTCATTAAGAAGAAGTGCAGTGCACAAGAATCGGTACTCTGCATTTCTTATTTTTTGAGTTAATGCCCTTTGTTGATTTTCTTACTTTATTTTTGTCCTGTTCATTTCTCCTCAAGTATGAAAGCTATGGACTTGAAACATCATAGAATGATTGATCTTATTGATAAGAAGTGCAGTGCACAGAAACTGCTGCTCTGCACTTATTATTTTTTTAGTTATTGCCCTTTGTTATTTTTCCTATTTCATTTTTGTCCTGGCCATTTCTCCTAAACTACATTGTTCACAAGGCGACACATCCGACTCGCGGAGTTCTAGTTATATTTATTTATTATAAACTTATCTCTATAATTTCAGAGTGAACAATGATGGAATGAGCAATTAAGAGAGTTTCAGAATTTGTCTTCGCATGTACAATGTGTGTCTTGAACAACGTTGAGGTGTGGACAGAAAACACATGGAGCAAAATGGAGAAATAAAAAATTATTGTTGTTTTTTTGCTTACAATAGTTAATATCTTAAGTTTTTCTAAAAGAAAAGTGAGGATATATATATGTTTCAAACATTTACTTGAAAAGAAGTGTTTCAAATTCAATTGATTAGATATTGAGTTAAGCACCATGGGAAACTTAGTGATTGAATTTTTTATGTGTACTGAAAAGAATAGGCAGAAAAAGTTCAAGGACTTGAGTATTTAAGTTTTATAATTGTAAATGTGTGTTTGGAATATTTATAGATTCAAGCTTCTAAATGGATGTTAAATTACTTTTAGACATTAATTGTACACTTGTTTAATTAGACGATATAAAGATACGTGGAAATTACAAATAATAAATTAGTTCAACAAGTGATTAACAGTTGGAGATAATTATCTAAATTTGCACTAATTAATCAGTGACATAAATGATACTAAATTATTAACAATAATGGCACATAGATATCCAGGACAGGGTTATCAACCCCGTGGTAATATGGATAACAGAGGTATGCAAAACCGAGGTAGAGGTATGCCAAACAGAGGAAGAGGTATGCCAAACCGAGGTGTATCAAATAGAGATATCTCTAATCAAGGATTTATGCAGAATGAAAGTGTGGCAAATAGGGGTGGCCCATCCTGTCAGAGACTAAATACTAATGAAGGTTACCAACAAAATCCAGGCATATCTAGCAGTGACATGCCTAGTTCTGGGGTAAACTTTAACCAACGTTTTCAGTCCAATCTGAAAAATAACAGAACACAACCCAATCCTGACATTAATCAAGGTGTTCAAAGAAATTTGCCAAACAGGAATATGTCTAACCCTGGAATGAATAGGAGCCAGGGTTATCAACAAGATAGAAATATGCACAATAGAGACATAAATGATTCTGGTTTTAACAATAACCAAGGCTATCCAACAAGTAGAAATATGCCAAATACTGATAGGGGTAATTTTAACTCAGAATTTAACACAGACAGGCAGTTTCAAACAAGTCAAAGCAATCCTATAAGGAACACAAACCAAGGTTTTCATGCAAATCAAGATATGTCTAACAGAGGCATGTCAAATCCTGGACTTGAATCAGGCCAAGGTTTTCAAAATTATCCTAATAGAACAATGCCAAACAAAAGAATAAGCACACATGAAGGTTTTCAAGCAAATCAAAGTTTATCAAATAGAGGCATGTCCAATCCTGGCATAAATACTAACCAAGGTTTTCATCCCTCTCATGATATGTCTGACAGGGGCATGTCCAACCATGGAATAAATGAAAACAAAGGTTTCCAAACAAATCAAAGTTTATCAAATAGAGGCATGTCCAATACTGGCATAAATACAAACCAAGGTTTTCATCACTCTCATGATATGTCTGACAGGGGCATGTCCAACCATGAAATAAATGAAAACCAAGGTTTCCAAACAAATCAAAGTTTATCAAATAGAGGCATGTCCAATCCTGGAATAAATACAAACCAAGGTTTTCATCCACCTCAAGATATGTCTGAAAGGGGCATGTCCAACTTTGGAATTAATTCAAACCGAGGTTTCCAAGCAACTCAAAGTTTACCAAATAGAGACATGTCAAATCTTGGCATAAATACAAAACAAGGTTTTCATCCACCTCAAGATGTGTCTGAAAGGGGCATGTCCAGCTTTGGAATTAATTCAAACCAAGGTTTCCAAGAAAGTCAAAGTTTACCAAATAGAGGCATGTCCAATCCTGGCATAAATACAAACCAAGGTTTTCATCCACCTCAAGATATGTCTCACAGGGGAATGTCCAACTATGGAATTAATACAAACCAAGGTTTCCAAGAAAGTCAAAGTTTATCAAATAGAGGCATGTCCTATCCTGGAGGAAACACAAACCATGGTTATCAAGTAAATCAGGATATGCCTAATAGAGATATGTCCAATTCAAGAATAAATACAAATCAAGGTTTTCAAACAAATCAAAATATCCATAGCAATAGAGGAGAATCTGGCCTTACAATGAACAATCCTCTGGTGTTTAATCAACATAATCGGCAAACACCTCAAGATAATTTTCATATGTCCGATAAAAAACCTTCACAAGGTATTGATAGGTTTCCAATGCACCATGATGCACAGTTAGATGGGAATTCTCAAAGGCAGATGAGTTCTGTTAGCATGCAGCAAGGTTCATTACCCCAAAATACCATGACACAAGCCCCTATTATCCAGCATGTGATGATTCCAGTGCCAGTTCCAGTTGGGACTGACATTCCTCCCCATTTACTTAGACCCCAAATTATCACCTCCTCTGGTCAAGGCATTTCTAGTCAAAATCAGTTTACGGGGTCTCCAATTCCTGGGATGCAGCATCAGGGTCAAATCACAAATATTTCAGGTCAATTCCCTGTTCTACAAGCTCAGTTTCAAGGTCATAATCAAGCTCTAACTTTGCCAGATCAAAGAAATCTGCCGGGAAATTCTGCCCAAGGTCATATTCATGCCCCAAATACAGATATACCAGCAACTAGATCTAGTGTCAACGATTTAAACTATTACATTGGTAATGAATCAAGAAATATTCAAAAAGACCGTTCGGTAGACAATCTTCATAGCTCAGTGGAACATGACTCCCGCAACAACCGCCAACGAATACTTCATGATGAAATGTATGAAAACAGAGATGCACATAAAGAAGATTTTAGGCGTGTTTCTCAAGATAAATTTCAAATGAGGCAAGAAGATTCTGAAAGTGAAAGGGTAAAAAGTGACCGTTCTAGGAGCCAAAATTCTAGTAAAATTTCTTCATATGCATCTGATTCTTTAGAAAGGCCAGGACATGAAGTTTCAAGAAAGTCAAGTGATACTCAAATGTATGATAAGAGACATGTTGATTCTTATAGGAAGCATGATGATTATGGTGTGAAAAATAAAGACATTCCAAGAACTGGACAATATGAAAAAATTGAGAGAGATGAAGTATTTGTTAGTCATAATAGATTTGAAAGAGAACATAAAACTGAAAGGCAGATGGAACATGCAGCAGGACATGATTATGATAGGGATAGAAATAAAACATATGATAGCCATGGTCCTGATTGGTTATCAGACACTTACAGAGATGTCCAAAAAGTAAAAGTGCAGGATTCTAATGATTTTAGAGGTAAACAAAGGATGGATCCTGAAAGACATTCAGGAGCTGTCCTTTATACTGATGGTAAATTAGATAATACAGCTGCATGTAGTGACATTCAAAGGAATTCTAAAGCTATTCTTTACACAGATGGAAAGAGACAAGATTTAGAAAGCAGGGGAATTGAGCAATATGATAGAGATAAAAGGAAACATAGTCCAGTCCCAGTAGAAGTAGCTAGGAAAAAGGTCAAAAGAGTATATAGTCCGGTGTCTGATAGTAAATCCCATGGGGAACTGAAAATACATGTTAGTGATAGAGGAAGGTGGATTGAAGGTGATCATAATTTAAGTCCTGTTTCAGATAATGCTTATGAAGATGAAAGATACAATATTGAAAGAAAAAAAGCTGATGATTTTCAGACAAAGGAAGTAGAATATGACCAAGCTTCCCTTGATGGGGCAGAAATGGTATCAGATAGTGAAAGTTATATAGGCGATGTGAGTGATACGAAGTTAAGAATTACTGTACGCGAACAAAGTCCTCTTTCACAACATTCTTCAAGGTATCAATCTAGTGGAGTTGGGAAAAGGTCTGAAAGTAAAAGTTACCTGGATAAAGAAAGAGTTAGTCCAAGTCGCTCTAATTATAGTAGAAATTCTGAGGAAAAAAGAAGTCAGTCTGATCGCAGCAGGCATACTGATAATTGGCAACAAGAGGGAAGAAATAGTTCAGAAAGGTGTGAAACTCATAGACATTCAAGTGATCACAGGAGTGAACATGATGATCAAAAACCACATTTCAATTTAGTTGTTCCAGATTTATGCAGGCCTTTTAACCAGAAAGGATGTTGTCGAAATAGTTGTGCAGGTCTCCATGTCTGTAAGTTCTTCATAATTGACCAGTGCAAGTTTGGTGACCACTGCTCAAAAGGCCATGATTTGTTTAACAGCCAGTCACTTGGTGTTTTAAGTAAACAAAATCCTGGAATAAGACGCAGTAATGCAACAGCAGAAGAAATTAAGAAGGTTATAAAAGAAAGAATAATATCAAATACCCCTGCTACTAGGCTTACTCACAACCCTTCAAAAGAAGTATCTCCGATCAAAGAACCTTTCAATGAAGTGGTTGCAGCAGATCCAAGTTTTGATGCAAGAAATTATGCAACTGGAAATGTTGTAGATGCTAGAGAAAAAATAAATAAGAAAAAAAATGCTTTTGACTCAAGCAAAGAAAAGATTGATAAATCAAAAACAAATGTTGACAAAGAACAGGGAAGTACAGGTAGTAAAAAAAGAAAGTCTGAAAAGAATTCAAATAAGAATGACAATTCAAGTAAAAGTAAATACAAACTTAATGATGAAAAATTCAAAGAGAAAAATTTAAAGCAGAAACAAACAGCCCAGAGTGAAAATGAAAATATGCTCAGCCCTGTGTCGGGTGATGAAGATGATTGGGAAAAGTATGAGAAATATGAGCAAGTCTCTGATGATGGTATGTCAGAGAAGGAAGACGGATTGGACAATGTGAGCTCAGATGAGTCTAGTGTTGAGCAGGTACAGGTCAATAGAGCTGTCAGTAGCTTTCCTCTTCCAACAGCAGAGAACATTGCTGTTCCTATAGGAATGAACGATCCATTAGTTTTCAACAGGCCGTTGAAAAAGAACTCTCAGAGCTATATAGGACCAATGAACAGACCTCCGCCCATGTTCCCTTTAACTGGTGAAAGCAACACACCTTTATTTCCAGTTGTTCCGCAGAACCAACCAGGGTTTACAGGAATGTCAATACCTGCACAACTGCCTAACCTACATGTACCAAACCATTTGCCATCACCTGATTTCATGAATCAAGTGATTAAAAGCCTTCCACCATTCAAAATTGAACCTCCGGATCAAAAAAATGTTTTTAAGAATGACAATAATCCTCGTAGTACTGAACTTGATTTTCCAAAGAAGAAAATTAAGACAGATAAAGCAGAGAAAGAACCAGAGTTGAAAGAAACAATAAAGAAGCTGTGGAAATTTCCACATAAAGGAATAATCAATATGTCCATTATTGAGTTTGTGACTGAAACAGAAGCATACAAGGAAGAATTTATTGCAGAGATTGTTAAGATTTTAGTAACACTTGAACTGCCTTATGTTACTATGAAAAAATTGTTGTCAGTTATAAAGGAAAAAGTGTCAATCAATGTTAAGTCTGAAGCTGATATGCGAAAAATTCTTGAGATGTATCCGAACAATTTCAAAATGATGGAAATGGTAGACTCAGATGATGAAAGTGATGATTTGGAGGCAAAGAAAAACGTTCAAATCAAAGCAAATATAGGTGTAGGGTTTTGTGAAAAACATGGATTTTTACCATTTGCTATAGGGAAGTGTGAATGTAATGCACTGCATTTGTGTAAATTTTATTTCTTAAGCGACTGCCCAGTGAAACTGTGCAAATTTGGACATAAACTTAAAACGGATCATAATGTAGCAGTGCTAAAGCAGCATAAGCTGCATAGACTAACTGGTGAAGAGATATTGAATTTCTTAGCAGACACAGATAATAGAAACAAAGAAATGATACCAAACATTTGCAAGTACTACATCCGAGAAAAAGGCTGTTATAAGGGAGATAATACTGATTTTGAAACCATATGCCATAGTTTACATTTATGTGCATATATTTTAAAAGGAAAGTGCATGAATCGTGAGTGTGATCGCTCCCATAGTATTCATGACAAACAGCCACTAAGTTTACTGAAAAAGTATGGACTTGATCCAAATGAATTAGGGGATGAGAAAGTTTTACTGATGCTTGGAGAGAAATGTATAGATACTGATAAAGGAAAAAGAGTAAGTGTAGTGAAACAAAGCCAGGGGACAAAAAATAGTAGAACTACAGAAGTGGCAAAGGACAATAAAGCAAGCAAAGCAGATTCTAGAAAGAATGCCGGTGAAGGTTTGATTATAGTGACACATAGTGAAACAAGACTGTCGTCAAAATACTTTGTACAAAATTTCAAAGTACCTGCTGTTTGCAAGTTTTATCAGAATGCACTAGGCTGCCGTAAAAAGGATTGGGGTGCAGCAGGAAAATGTTTCTTTCTGCATGTTTGTCAACATTATGTGGCGGGTGATTGTAACTATGGAGACAAGTGTAAACGATCACATGATCTTTTCTCTGGTCAAGCTGCAGAAATTCTTGAGAAATATAACTTTGACCTTGACAGTCTTACCTCCTCAGAAATTCTGAGGAGACTGAACAATAATTCTGGTGCACCAGTGGAGTTGCCAACATCTGAAAAAAGTTTAAACATGGACAATGAAAACGCAGAAATCACTATTGATAGTGTTGGTGAGCCCGACGATATTGATTTATCGAATTTTGATGTTTCTAATGCTTTTATGGAAGTTGAAAAATCAACAGTGAAAGAAAAGGGTGCTTCTTCTTCTGAAAAAGAAGGAAGACAAGGAGAAATGAACAAACACAAAGAAACTAGCAGCAGTTCAAAGACTGGTAAGGCCAAGTCTACACCATTTGCAAGTGGCAATGTTGAAGATGTTATTAAACATATTATGGAACATAACAAAGTGGATAAGAAATAAAGACAAGTGAAGTGTCTCCGGTTCAATAGAGAAAATGGCAATGAGTTTACTTAAGTCTTAAGATGAAAATTTAACTGAAATGGGAATTTTTTTTGTGTTAAAGAATATTTGGTAAGATTGAAGAAATACATGTAGATTAAAATGAATAATTAGTATACCGATAATTTATGCAGTTTAAGTCATTACTAAAAAGTTGATTACATCAGTTTGATTACATAAGGAAAGCATATTATGCTAATTTATGCAAATGTGAAATGAAAGTTGTATTTTGTGATTGGATTTTATTCAAACTTTTTGGATATATAATCAATCTCGAAGGTTGATTACGATAAGCTGGGATTGAGATAACCATGGGTCTTTTTTATTAAAACCGATTTTCATCAAAGACCATTAATTTATTGGGTAAAGCAAAAAAGCATGTTGTGTTACAAATTTAGTAAGACCAAATGAAGTATTCTATGTGGAAAATGATGAAGTGTCATAACTCAGGATTTGGGATAAAGCAGTGACATTTTGTAACATTATTTGTTTGCAGCTCTAGTGAAGTGTATGTAAAGAATTTACATGAATTTCATATATGGAATAGTTGTAGTGTTATGTCTAATCTATCAGAGTAACATGTAGATAAATTGGAAATAGTTCATTTGTGTGCGTTACTGATATTGTTGATAGAGTAACAGAGGACACAGAAAATTACATGGAAACTTTCAAATGATTGTGTTACATACATGTATTTGTTTATTATATTTTGCTTTATTTAGTGATACATTTTGTTATTTGCTTATAGACTTATAAGCCTATGGTTTGATTTTTGTTTGATTGAGGAAGTTGAGTATTGATGCCATGTGTTTTTTTTAAATTCATTAGGAAGATAGAACTGTTCATTTAGTGATTTACCCTCCAAAATGGAGAGAGACTGCTTTTCCTCGGTAATGCAGAAAACAATTTTATATTGCTTTGGAATTGCTTTGGAATACATAACATTGTACATCAGTTAAACATTAAGTTTACAGCAAAAAGAACTAAACATTGTATAGATTAATGAAATCATTACTTTAAAAGCGACCGAAGGGGAATGTGATTTTTTCTACATTATTAAGAGTTGGTTATAGTGGCATTAATAGAATCTGTTTTGAAAATTTGATTTTATGAACTTCTTTTTATTTACCAAGTACTTATAAATATTGATTAAAATAAATATGTTTTATAAACATGATAAATGTAAAAGTAAGTGCTAAATACATATGATGTCAAATTCTTTTCCAAAGATGCCGATTCATTTATTTTCAGTTTATTGTATATATATTATTCCAGGTACTCTGAACTTATCTAACATAATTTTGAGAGATTTATCACAAATTCTTTCAATAAACCAACCAACCGATAAAAAATCTGGCTGGTATAGTTTACTCCTGTGTAAATTTTCTTTTGGTTCCTAAGTTTATAAAATTCATGAATATGTTACATTTGTAAATAATGATGTTATTTTGGCACCAGCAGAGTTTTATTACATGTATAAATCATAGGCATACATGTGCCCATTGCACACAAACGATTTGCATTTTGATAACTTTTTTGTGTGTGTAGAATTTGAATAAATTGATGAATATATATTTCTATTATACCAGTGATTTAGAAATAGGCAGTCTAAGAGTTAATGTTTTTAAATGAAATTAGATAAAAGAATTTGTAGGACGATTTATCTGATTTACTTTTTGAAATTTATAACATATATTTATTTTCAGTTTTGGCAGACCATATTTTTACAGCATATATTTTGAATATTTTTTCAAAAATAATTTTTGGCAGTAGAAAATAATGTCTGTGTTGTCATATTTTATATTTTAGAATTATGATCTGAACCATTGGCATATTACGAATCTTTTGCCCGCTATTACCGTGTGTTTGAATCCCACCTGAGATTTCTGGGTCTGTCACTGTGTTGAAGCTATTCAACAGGCTTAGGAAAAGCGACTGGCTCTGCTCAGTTGGTCAGACGTACTCGTAAAATATATATCAGATGATGGCGTGTGCCTGAAATTTTTTCTTTATGACATGAATTTTCAATGCAGGTTAATTTTGATTTGACACAACAACACCAAAAAATATCGTGATGTGCCATCTGTTGGAATCAGTATGTAATGCATGTCTGTTAGATAGTATTTTTATGCCCCCCCCCCCCTTCGATGATGAGGGGGTTTATTGTCGGTCAGTCTGTCTGTTGATCTGTCTGTCTGTTTGTCTGTCCGTCGGTAGACCACATGGTTTCCGCTGATTATCTTGAAAACTATTTATCACAGTCTTCATATCTCACATATTGATTGGTCATAACTAGTAGATGACCCCCATTGATTTTGGGGTCACCAGGTCAAAGATCAAGGTCCTTGAATGGTAGTATGATTTCAACTCATGATCTTGAATGATAATTATCACAAAGTCTTCATATTTCACATAGTGATTGGTAATAACCAGCAATTGACCCTTATTGCCTTTGGGGTCATTAGTTCAAAGGTCACGGTCACAGGCGCTTTAAATGTCAATGTTTTCCGCTTATTATCTTGAAAACAATTTATCATAAAGTTTTCATTTTTCACATACTTATTGGCTATAACTAGTAAGTGACCCTAGTAAGTGATTTTGATGTCACTTGATCGAAGGTCAAGGCCACAGGGTTCTTGAATGTTAATTTGGTTTCCGCTTATTATCTTGAAGCTATCTATTACAAAGTCTACATATTTCTAAAATTGATTGGTCATAACTATAAGATAACCCCTATTGATTTTGGTTCACTAGTTCAAAGGTGAAGGTCACAGGGGCCTAATTGTCAGAATGGTTTCGCTCATTATCTTGAAAACTATTTATTAGAAAGTCTTCATTATTTTTCTTTTTTCCATAATTGAACACTTCCATGTACCAATTTATGGCAAGTTTCTATAACAAAATTACCAATAATGTGAGTCAATGGCTAGAAAGGGGGGCATATGTGTTGTTCGACATTTCTTGTTTTTATTGTGAATCCATATGTTATATTGAAGCATTTAAAGCAGGGTTTGCTTTATAACTGCCTTTGCATTTTAAATATTTGCCTTTTCATACTAATTTTGTCATAATGAATCTATCAGGCTTATAATTTGGAACTGCTCATTCTTCAGAGGTTTTAATTTTTAAAAAAATCAATATCGATCTTTGTTGCTTGACACACAGTTTGCAATTATAAGGCATTATGAACATGTTTTAATTAAGTTCTTAACTCCTATAATGATTACACTTTCAGGTAATTTGAAAATTTTTGTAAATATTTGAGTTCTTTGTTTAAAATGTGCAAGAGATGTAACTGTTTTAAGGGCTTGGGTGTCTTTGGTTTGTTGTTAATGATCAGTGTTAGAGTATTTGCTTCAATATCCCCTTGTTTGATTATACACTTATATGATGAAGAATTCAATGGAAGAGTAGAGAATTTACTCGCTTCAAGACGATCTTAGACGGACGGGGGTCATAATTATGACTTAAAATTGGTTTATTTTAGATCTTCCAGTGGCAAGAGCTGAAGATTTTCTAGTAGGATTGCAATATTAAAAAGTTCTTGCCATTGCCATTTTTACATAAGATTACTCAGCTGTTTATCTTTATTTGATGTACAAAAATCAGAGTATGTGTGCGTATCAGGGTAGGTCGGAGGGGGCGGGGGTTGTAGGTGGGTTCTTCTAATTTTGAGGGTCAAAGATGTTAACCTACCAGCTAAATTCTATTTGATAATTCTGATATTGTAGAAGGCCATAGAATTCAAAGCATATCATTTTTTCCCACTTTAAATGATAATTTTATGTACAACTGAAGATAAATTTAAAAGAATATTTTGCTCTCATTCTTACTTCTATACTTTACATTTTTACAGTTGTTTATGTATTGTATAAGAATAACCAAACACTTTCAAGTGTACATATTTTATGTAGACAGTGACAGTAATTGAAGTGAGTTAGAATAGCCATTGAAAATAAAACTGTAAATAATAAAATATTGTGTTTTTTTTGTTCATTCTGTACTTTAAGGATGTTTTCGAGAGTTTTCAAATAGAACTCTCTCGAGCTGTTTACCAGTACATGTTGTCTTCACTTTTGTTTTGCATGGAACTGATATTACATGCTAGAGCAGAGGCACAATGCCAGGATCATAGAAAAGATTTCATGATCAATTACATTGAAAATGACCTGCACCGTCCGGGATTCAGTTAGTCCGTTGCTCAGTCAACTTATTGAGCTAACCGGACAGTAATCAATAATATCTAATAAAAAAATAAACGATTATGAGGACTAGTAAGGGAAAATACAGGAACTACAACCTTTTATGTCTTAAATTTTTTAGGTCACCTAAGCTGATAGATGTGAGCTTTTAGGATCGTTAAATATCCGTCGTCTGTCATCCATCCACATTTAGTTTGTAACTGTAGTTTTACTGGAATGCTTTCCCGCCAAAAAATAATTCTTAACATCGGCCAATATCGTAATAAATTGGTCATTTTCGGAATGTTAGTTTTCACAATCTTAGGTATTTAATATTTTTTTAACCGTTTTAGCCGGAATTTAGTTTATAGCGATAAAGGATGAGCAATCTTATGCCCAATATTTTGAAAAAATAACTTTCCAGAAATAACCGATTTACTACGATATTGGCTAATAGAAATGTTTTGACGGGAATGCTCTAGTGGTCACATGTTTGCCTCAATTGTCACCAAACATGACAGACTAGTTGAAACATGGGTCATCTCCAATTAAAAACTAGGTCACTTAATCAAAAAATAATAAAATCTTGTTGTGAGGGGAATGTTTCTGTCCATATATCCTTGAAATTAGTCAGAAAGGTTGTTGGGATGTTTCTATGTCAAGTTTGAATATGGGTCACCTGGGGTCAAAAACTAGTAACACTGCCAAATTATGGGAAAAAAAAACTGCTGTTTGTCCAAATATCCAGGACATTGGTAAGAAAGGTCATTTAGATTATTTCTAGGTTAAGTTCGAATATACTAGTAGGTCATCTGGGGTCAAAAAACAAGATCATAAAGCTCAAATAAGGAAATACCTTCTTAACACTATAGAGGCTACTGTTTTGGTCCAACTCTACTTCACTGACTGATGCTTTTCATCCCCAGGAGATGCTTGGTAGTTTAGCGCGGAGGAAGGTAGACTGGTGTAACTCTCCAGGAACGATGGTTAGGAAACTACCCGCCTATTTGACTGAAATACTGTTGGAAAAGGGCGTAAAATGAAAAAAAAAATCATATTTGAATCTCCATGATGAAATTCCTTTCTAATGAACTTGCAACATTATTGTTGCCAGCAATAACATCTGTTCTCACTAATGTAATTGAGAAATCATCTGTGCAAAAAGATCAGTTTGAAAGAGCTAAGGCGAATATAAGAGTTATTAAGTATGAGAATGATAGACTTGAACAATATACTAGAAGAGAGAATATTAGAATTTTCAATCTTAAGCTGAACCCAGGTAAATCTCTGGCAGAAGGTGTTGTTGCCATGCTGAATGAAATGGCTTTACATGGGTATAATCCAGACGAGTCAGAGGGAGAGCCTCCATATCATTTTAAAGTAGAAGATATCAGTGTGTGCCATCGCCTTGGCAAGTTTCCGGAGGAAGGTCATCCAGATTCTCGTCCTGTTATTGTTCGGTTTGTCCGCAGGCAAACTGTACTTAATGTATTCAAATACAAAAAAAATCTTAGACATATGTCAAAATATCAAGAAGATAAAAGTCAGGGAAAGAAGTCTGTTTTCATTACAGAAGACCTTACAAGATTAAGAGTCAAACTTAGAGATTATGTTAAAATGCAGGAAGGTGTAAGCAGTGTGTATACTACAGAAGGAAATATCCATTGTACTAAGGAGGGTAAACACTATATTATCACAAATCCCGATGATCTCTTTAAACTTGGTATTGTGCCAGACCTTGATGAACTCCAGCTTCAGTCATTTGTATAGGATACATCGGAAGGTGGTGATGTGCCTCATTGTATTCTTGATTGCGATGACAGTGAGAATGTTCAAAGTGACAGTAACTTCGCACATGTAGGAGCCAATGAAAAGACAGTTCATGATCACACTTACAGTTATATGTTGTTACATTCCAGTTTAAAGTTTACATATTTAAATATTTGTGGTTTGATGAACAAATTGAATTATCCTGATTTTCATGACTTTATTAATAATTACGATATTATTGGGTTAGTTGAAACCAAACTAGATGACTTTGATACTGTATGTTGTAATGGTTTTAAATATATTGGTCTAAATCGTAAGTCCTTTAAACGTAAATCAGGTGGAATTGGGTTGTTAGTGAAAGAATGCTACTATCAATATGTATCTGTTTTGAATTATAGTAATGAAAACTGTTTGTGGTTTAAAATTGATAAGTTGTTTGAGTATAATATTATTTTTGGTGTTGTTTATATACCACCAGAAGGCTCTTCTTATAGTTCAATTGATATTTTTGACGATTTTGAAAACGATATTTTAAATTTTTCAGAAAATGATCCATACATATGTTTGATGGGTGATTTTAATTCAAAAACTGGACATTTACAAGACTTCATTAATTTTGATGAAAATATTGTTGACTTTAACTTTGACTATATCGCCAAGTATCAGTTAAGCAAACATAATTTAGATATGTTAGGTGTTCCCATTGATAGATATTCAATGGACCATTCTTGTAACAATTATGGTTACACACTGTTAGAATTATGTAAAACTTTTGATGTTCATATACTGAATGGTAGATGTGGTAATGATCAATATATTGGTCATTATACCAACACAGAAAACAGTGTCATTGATTACATTTTAATGTCTGCTGAGTTATTTCCGCAAGTATCTAAGTTTGATGTTCTACCATTTGATCCTTTATTGTCTGATATTCATGTTGCATTATCATTTTGCTTATCTTGTAAATTAGTTGATATTTCTGAGAACAATGTTAATAACAATTCTACATCTAGTGTTGAAAAGCCTGTATGGGATGCCAATTGTAAAACACTGTTTGTTGATTCTTTTGATCATATGGATATTAATAATCTTGTTGCTCAACTTGATAATTTAGCTGCATGTTGTAAGGAAGAAATTTCCTCTTGTATAAATTTAGTTGTCTCAGATATTTCTGACATTTATACTAAAGCTGCAAAAAATGCAAACATGATTAAAACTGTTGTTGTAAATAGTAGGGTCGATAATGATACTTATAAATTAACAAAACCATGGTATGATCAGGAATGTAGGGAAAAAAGATCTGTATACATGAAAGCAAAAAAAGAATATAGACGTCTCAATTCCAATGTAAATTTAGAGTCTTTAAAAAGTGCAAGTAAAATGTACAAAAAAGAAATAAGTTTAAAGCTTCATAAATATAATAAAACTATTAATAATAAGTTTAGAAATTTACGTCATTCAGACCCAAAAGCATATTGGTCTTTACTGAATAAATACTCGGGAGAAAGAAATAAAATTATGTCTAATATTAGTGCAGAGGCTTTTTATGAACATTTCAGTAAATTGAATGAAAATAATGAGGGAGAGAATGTTGATTTTGATATAACCAATATATCAGATTATAATTTTGAATTGAACTCCACTATTACTAACAGTGAAATATTGAAAGCAATTAAAAGTTTAAGTAATAATAAAGCTTGTTCTTTACATGACAATATATTGAATGAGTATATCAAGTACTCTAAAGATATTATGCTGCCTGTTCTAAATAAATTGTTTAATATCATTTTTGAATCAGCATGTGTCCCAGAAGTCTGGTGCAAAGGAGTTATTTTTCCTATTTATAAAAAAAGGGTGATGTAATAACCCAGACAACTACAGAGGAATCACTATTTTAAGTGGTTTAGGAAAATTATTCACAAGTATTCTTAATAACAGACTTAATTAATACTTTTCTAGAAAATTCAGGACTGTTATGTGAAGAGCAGGCTGGTTTTCGTAAAGATTATGGAACTGTTGATCATATATTTACTTTGAAACTGTTAGTTGATTTTTATCTAAGTAAGAATAAGAAATTATATTGTGCATTTGTGGATTATAAAAAAGCTTTCGATTCTGTAAATAGAACTTTTTATGGATGAAACTTTTAAAGCACAATGTAGATGGTAAAATGCTAAGGGTAATTTATAGTATTTACGACAAAGCTAAATCCTGTGTAAAAAGCACTCAGGGTTTATCAACATATTTTACAAGTGCAACAGGTGTCCGTCAAGGTGAAAACCTATCACCCATTCTTTTTTCTGTCTTCCTGAATGATCTTGTAGAACATATCTCAAATACGTATAATGGTTTAGATTTACTTTCGCAGTCTATTTAAAATGTACTAAGTGATGATGTAGTAGAGGTTTACTTTAAATTGTTTTTACTGCTTTATGCTGATGATACTGTAATTTTTGCAGAATCTGCATCTGATTTTCAGTTAGCACTAGATGCTATGTCTACTTATTGCGAGTTATAAAAAATTCAAGTAAATACAGCCAAAACTAAAGTGGTGATTTTTTCAAAAGGGAAATGTAGAAATACTCCTTCTTTTTACTTTAACAATGCCATACTTGATATTGTTGAGGATTTTAGCTACTTAGGTGTTAAGGTTAATTATAATGGTAAGTTCAATAAAACTACTAAATACTTGTGTGACCAAGCTAGAAAAGCTATGTTTGCTGTACTTAAAAAATCCAGAACTCTTTGTCTTGATATAGATTTACAGTTACAACTTTTTGACTCCATGGTCACTCCTATTTTGTTATATGGTGTATAAGTGTGGGGTGTAGGTAACATTGATATTGTAAAGCAATTTCAGTTGAAATATCTTAAACTCATAATGAATGTCAAAAAGTCCACTCCTAGTGTTATGGTATTTGGGGAGCTTGGTACTCTTCCAATTGATTGTGTCATAAAATGTAGAGTCCTAAATTTTTGGTGCAAAATCATTAATTCGAAACCTGATAAAGTATGTAATATTATGTACAAACTAATGTTTGAATTGGACCGTCAAAACGTATATCACTCCCCATGGATAGTTTATGTTAAAAAATCATTGCAAGAGCTTGGTTTTGCTGAATACTGGATAAACCAATCTGTGTTATCACCTTCTTATTTTAAAAATATTGTCAAATCTAGAATCAAAGACCAATATGTTCAAATGTGGCATGAACAAGTGTTTAACTCTAGCAAATGTATCACTTACAGAATTTTTAAATCCTCATATGAGTTAGAACCCTATTTTAAACTTTTACCTAGAAATCTAGCCTTATCGCTGTGTAGGTTCAGATGTAGTAACCAGAAACTCCCTATTGAAAAGGGTCGTTATATAGGTTTGGATCATGATTTAAGATATTGCCATCTCTGTCCAAATAATTCTTTATTAGGTGATGAGTTTCATTATATTTTTCAATGTCCTTATTTTAACATTTATCGTAGAAAGTACTTGCCCATTATTTTACGAAGAGGTAATTAACATGTTTAATTTACAGCAATTATTTCAAAATACTGATAGAACTGTATTAATCAGACTGTCTGTTTTTACACAAAGAATAATGTCTATTGTGAAATAATGTTTACCACCTTCTAGTCAGTATCTATTGTCAAGTATTGTTTTTATTTTCATTATTTACTTTTATCTATTTTTATGTATTTTATTTAATTTTTTGTTATTTTTTCATCTTTAAGGTCTCATGACATTTGTAATCGCATTGTGACACTTCCTATTTAATTTTTGTGGAACTAATTGTACCGGCGTGGTGTAGTTGCAGTGTGGGGCTTCATGGGCCCCATGTTGTGGTTACACCATGTCGCTGCATCACTTCATTTGCGTTTTGGTCAGGAACTTTCATTGTGCGGTTGCATTATGTCTAGCAGCTCATTCTAGTCACTCATTTGTAAAGTCATTCATAATTTAAGTATCTCTAGTCTTATTTTTGTATTTATCATGCAAATTATTTTGTCTCAAGCTTTATTTACACATCTGTATTATTTTGTTAATGCTCATTTGTTTGTGAAATTTTACTGTTTATAAAACTGATGCCCATATATGGGCCTAGTTGAAATAAAAACTTGAAACTTGGTAGGAAAATGACATTGAAAGTCTTATAACTCTGGGTGTAATATTGGGTCACCTGCTTCAATGTCACTGGTGCTAGAAATAGAGTAATACCCTTTTTGCACATACAGCTTAAATTGTTTATTGACTGGTAAATAGATACTTTGGGTATTCCTGTAACTTTAGATGAAGTAAGCATCAAGGTTACCATACTGAAAAAAATAAGTTTTTACACTTTTACTCATGCAGCCAGTAATTAATTACTTTTCTTCATTGAAATACATTGATTTATGTGCATCTGTTGGCCGATAAGCAGGAAAAACTGTGTACTAGTATGAGGAGATCAATAAAAACAACTACAGTATATGAAGTTGAAAAAAGGGCAAAATTTATTATGCCATTAGAACAAATATCTATTAAGCAAAAGATATCCCCATATCTGGCTGAAAAAAAATTCCGCCAAGATATCCCCATATCTGGCTGAAAAAATTCCGCCATTACAATAACAATATGAAATACAAAATAAAAGACAAATAGAAAAAACAATAAAAAGGTTTAAAATAATAGCCAAGCAGAAACATGTGATACAATAAAATAACGAGGAGGTGGAAGGGGAGGTGGTGGATGAAAAATAAGTCAAAAAGCAGGAATAAGACTAGCAATATGAAACACGTAAGAACGTTCTGAAAATTTTCTTTGTTATGAAGAAGATGCACGCTGATTGGACTGTAATGATCACGTGCAAGCAGGACACTTTCTGATTGGCTATTAAACTATATAATAAATTAACAGAAAAGCAAAGTGGCGTTTAATTACCGAAATGATAACTTGCGTTTAAGAAATGAAATTAGCCACAATGACATAAAAGATTTTATCTGGCTATAAAATATATTTATGTGCATCTGTTGGCCGATAAGCAGGAAAAACTGTGTACTAGTATGGGGAGATCAATAAAAACAACTACAGTATATGAAGTTGAAAAAAGGGCAAAATTTATTATGCCATTAGAACAAATATCTATTAAGCAAAAGATATCCCCATATCTGGCTGAAAAAATTCCGCCAAAAGCCCAGATTATGACATAATCTGGGATGACCGCCAGATACACAGGTATGCTTAGCGGCAAATTAGCCTCATATTTATAAAAGATAATTTTAAGCTGGCAAATTATAAAATATATAAATGTTCATGATTGGAGAGATTTAAAACTTGTATTGGAAAAGACATTTAAGTCTTCTTTTGATAAACATCAGATTTTTGCCAGGTCGACCTATACAAAAATAATAGAAGTCTTAGTTAACATAGGCATGTGTTAAAAATTTTCTTTCAGAAAGATCAATGCCCAGAACTTAGATATTTGGTATGCAGCATGTGGCGTTGTACAGTGACAGCATTACCATGATAATTTAAAGTTTTACTGTTAAGATGAGAGCTACCATGGTAATATAAAGTTTAACTGTTAGGATGAGAGCTAATAAAAATGACATGTTTTCAAACCGTCGCTTATCTTTTGCTTTTGTGGTAAAAATTATCTACTTCATGAGTGAAACCTATATAATAAGCTAGGCTATCGAACTTCGTACTCTTATTCATGATCATATAATAGGAGGTCACATAACTGATATTGCTTTTTGACAGTCTCATTAAAATCATATTCTGTCATTCCATTCCACTACACTTCACCAAGTAGGGTAATGGAGCGGAAACGTTGATCTGGTGATCTGGGCTTTTTGACAGAATTATGCCCATTTGTGAACATAAAAAGTCCTATATGCAACAACTACTAGTATCTTAAGGGTGACGTCCCCTTATATTTTCCGGTACAAGAGAGTTACTTTTGAACAAAGGTGACCTCTCCTGATATTTTGCAAATGACATAAATGGCACGAGGCAAGTAAAATTGCTGTCCCCACTGGTGTTAATCAAAACCAAGTCGGTATGGGTAACCTCCCCCAAGAACTTGCAAATAATGTCTATGGTACTAGAAGAAGTAACTGAATAAAAGGAAGTGGACAATGATGCTCTCCTGAATTTTGAAAATGGTGTAAATGGTACAAGGGAAAGTAATGTGCAGAGAAAATCAAGTTGTTTTGGGTGGCTCCATTGTCTTTTGAAAATGACGTCAATAATAGAAGAGAAAGTAATTGTGCAGAACAAAAACATATAGGCAAACGATTAACAGTGGTTTGATTGACAAATCTCAAATCAATGGTATTGTTTGTCAATCAATAACTGGTTTGTGTAGTAATGAAAAGGGACACCACTGCGATTTTACAGATGGCGATAAGTTTAAATGGTTACTTCCCCAGTTAAAAAAACAACAAAAAACAAAAAAACCACACACAAAAAACTAGTAAGGCCGACTTCCCCTGATATGTTTTTATTTGCAAGTGGGAATAATTGTTGCAGAACAAATTTAAGTCGGAAAGGTTGACATTCCCCTTATATTTTACATGTACATATTATTTTCCCGTTTTAATGCAAATGGCTTTAAGATACAACGAGGAGTTACTGTGCAGAAAAAACAAATGGATAAGCGTGGCTTTCCCCGATATTTTAAAATTTTTATTAGTACAAGGAAAGTTACTTTGCGAGGAAAAACCAAATGATTTAAGGTGGTGTCCCTTGTTTGTTAATGGCTTTAATGTTACAAAGTTAAGTAACTCCCAAATAAAACCAAATCGGTGTGACCTCCCTTGATTTGTTGCAAATGGCGTTAATGGTAGTTAGAAAAAAGGGGACGTAACTGTGCAGAAGTCCTAATTTAATGTTGTCTTATTTAAGATGAGATAATTCAGAATTGTTTATATTTGTCAATCTTATCAGATTAGAATGTTAAGCTTCATTTTTATTTACATTTCATATGAAAGTTGAAAATATCCAAAACAACATTTACAATGCCACATGTTAGATCGGAAGGACTAGACGCAGAGTACACCAGCGTATTTCCTGGTGCCAATCTGTTGCGCGGCTTTTTTAATTTAAATCATTATTTCGTGTTTTATATTGAGAAAATTTAATCAAATATTAAAATAAGCACACGACTTTTTCAGTAGACGAAAAAAACAAACAACAAAAACAACATGCAGTGCTGACTAAATTTTTGTATTACTAATGAAAAATCGTGTCCTATTGAATAAAACTCATATAAAGTAAAGCTTTATTATTTGTACGAGTGTTATTTTACATGTAATACAGTACAAAATTATAGTTACAGCCCTATCAGGACTATTTTCATTATTGTACAGGGACAAGGCTATTAATATGAAGTGATAATACATTTTTGAGTACAATACCGAATTCAATTGTACGAGTACTCGGCTTAGTCCAAAGTAAGTAAGTAATTAGCAGTAATATATTACACCCCAGATTGTCTTCAAGTTTTTTAATATTTTCGTAATATAATAACTTGGTGTTACCTCCCTTGCATGAATTAATATGTTTATTTTTTCCGCTATCTAGTTGCTATTCAGGTTCCCGGCATCTAAAAAGTATTATATGCGTAGCGAAAGGGGAAGGAACTCCAGACTATCTAGTTGCATTCTGTAAGTCTTTAAAACTAATAATGTATTGCATAGTCAACGAATCAATATACTGTTTGAACATTAATTGGATATTTATTAGAGATCAGCATATTTACCGTTGTATAATCGGCCTACTCGACGGTAACAGTTTTATCTTTAATTGTGTGTTTAGGTAATTCGGATCAATATATATGGTTCATTTAACTCCAAGAAACCCCAATCACCATTAGACGACCCCAAACGAATCACATATAAAACAAAGACTTCTCTAGTTCTATTGATAAAAAGCAACCAGACAAACAGAAAAATGATCAATATAACTTAGGGGAACCGCAATAATTTTACTAGAAAGTCTTACTAGCTAGTATCTCTGAAGACATACGAACGTTTCCAACGCATAAGAAGCTGATTTTTTGAAAGTCTCTGATATTAATTAACAAATAATGTCTCTTGAGATCTTTTCAGAAAACACTTTATTTTCTTTTACCGAATTCAGAGTAGACAATGAGAATCCCAGCATAAGAATTTTAAGATGACAAACAAAATTCATTCATTCATTAATTCATGCATTCATTCAATCGTTCAAATGAATTCAATGTAAAAGTATAGACATCCCGTGGCTGAAAAATGATTTGCTTGAAAGCTTGAAAATATGCATAGAAAACACAGGGGATTGTGTTATTTAATTTCGAGTGTATCATTAACTAAGCCGTGTGTCCTTAATTATCATTTTGGAATGAGTAATTAAATATGTATTCGTGTTTTATTGTTAGCTTAAAGAATACAGACTTAACCATGCATACGGAAGTTAAAAAATAAAACATGTATAAGTATTGAAAGTGAAGAAAGTAAAATTATTCTGAGTCGTCATTTACGGAATTTATTTGATTTATCATTTCATTGTATATATTTCTTTAACAATACAGACCTTAAAAACCTTAGTGCAAATTGTGCTCATGTGACTGTCATAAAGATACCATGCGCAATAAGAAATATAACGGACTAGAACATTCAGCATTTTGTTCCATTGGGATTTGTATTTAGGATTAAGCTCGATTCAATGTCTTCGTCAGTGTCTTAAAAAGTAAAGTTGCAGCATTTAATCGTGATTCATTCAAATGAAATTTGTCGTTCATTCTTTGAAGTCAAAGAAGAACCACGATGGGATCCTTAAATAAAAGTGAGGACACGGACACACTGCTTCGTCAAAAACAACAAGAAATACTGAATCTTCTACTCCCGGATGTAATTTGCTTAACAGTTTTTACTGTAGTTGGGGCTATTGGGAACGTACTGGCAGCTGTGTTCTACAAGACGAGTTTTAAACGAACAACGACCATGACTTTGATCATATCATTGACTTTGAATGATTTTATTGTCTGCCTCTTGTTCATTCCTAATATCGTCGAAATAGAATTAAATGTTAACAATAGTTACAGTATACTCTGCAAGATAACACATTTCCTGAACCAGTGGTTTATTGGAACATCTTGCATTTTGTTATGGGTCATATCCATAGATAGATACCGTAGAATATGTAAACCGTTCGGAAAACAGATATCAACACGTTCACTTAAGTACGTCATTCCTTGTGCGTCATTTCTTAGTTTATGCGTTGCTGTTAGGAAGGTTGTGGACTATGACACGATTGAAATTGAAATCCACTCGTCTGATAGCAAGATGAATATAACTGGGAATATATCTGGGTCATATTGTACAAATACGGATAATCCGGATTTGCGTGTGATTGTTTCTTCATTTTTCGTGATTGATGTGATTTTTGTTTCAACAACTTGGATAACGATCATTGTGGCATATTCAAATGCGATTCGCACCTTAATGTATCAAAAGCAAAAGAAGAAAAATATATCCAGGAAGTTTCAATTACAGACAATATCTCGCGGTCTGGCCTTGAATGAATCCGAAGGAAATCAAACGTACGAACGAAACGTCATCCGTGGATGTGCTGACCAGGTCTACGGCATGGACTTCTCAGATGACAACTTATCAGATAATCCTGGCAGCAAAAATGACGACAATAACATTAACGCATCATTGGATACATTTCAAAAGACAGGTTTGAGCGCGGGAAGTGCTCAAGATATTCATGATTATACAGTCAATCATTCTGTAAGTGATCAAGATGTCCGTGTTTTCACCGAAACAATACGAAGTGAAAAGAAGGTTAGAACAGTTCGGAAAAAGCCTATTGTTAAAAATATCAGCGCCTTAGAACAGAGCCTAACATTCATGATGTTCACCGCGTCTGCTGTTTTCTTGTTGAGTTTCGCACCATTTTTTATTATCAAACTTTACATGAGTCAATACTCTGATGATATAGCTGAATATGAATTACGGCCAGGGGTTCAGTTTGCGTTAAAATTACCTCTTGTTAACAGTGTGTTTACTCCAATCATTTACTGTATTTTCAATTCAAAATTTCGAAAGTTTCTGAAGCCTAGTTTTTGCAGATTTAGAAAAATTACTTAAAGACAATTATGCACACAGGAAATGCTTTTATTTCTCAAAAAATTTTTTTTTAGTTTCCAAAAAAAGTTCTGACTGGCAAAGTACTTGAAGATCTTTTTCTTCTGTTGCGTTTTGGCAAACAGTTAAACGATAGCAATTTGAATATTTATATGAAAGTCAAAATACTACTGTGTTAACATTTTGCTACTTCTATGACAAATTATTTCTCATTTAGTGCTATACTTCCTTCAAGTAACTAGCACCTGACATGCTCTAAAAACATTATTCAAACGCAATTAATGTTTTCCTTTTCTAAAGAAGTAAAAATATTAGTGTCTGAGGCATAATTTGTCATTAAAAAGAACAAAAAACATTTAAAAAATGAACGGTTGGAAAAATGATATATCTTTCTCAATGACTGACTACTCTAAGTCTTATATAGGTTGAAAAAAAAATTCTTCTCCCTAATTGTATTAACCATTCACATCAATCCATGCTATTGTTATATTTGAAATGTTTCTTTTTAGCTTAAAATGTGAATGAATAATAAAAATTCTGAGCAACTAAACACATTTGTACAGACACTATTTGCAAATAATGTGAATTGTTTATTTGCAAGTGATACATATATACTCTTTATTTATAGACATTGAAAAATACGTTGTTTTTTCCATATAAATTTTTCTTGAATCGTTAGTTTTCGTGTTCTTTGCTTCTGATAACAACCATTCGGTTAATCAACGGCTTAATTGTTTAATATGTGTAGCTGCAAGTATGCGAGTTCATTAGAACATATAATTTACAAACTACCGACAGTGGTTTTTAGCACAAATTTAATTAATCAAGAATATTTCTACACTGTACAATTAAGGATTTGGAATGTTATCAATATCTACGTCATGAAGTATCATAAGCTACATTTGTTAAAATAATATCCAGATCACCTTGATATTCAGCCACAGTTAATTTTTGTTGAAGTTGCCCAATGTCTAAATAAGTAACAGAATTCTGGCATATTTAAGGGCCGAAATATACTTATTTAACATTGGTTGAATGTCTGAAGTTTTATTGCTGATTTCATTTTAACCAATACTTTCTCAAGGCGTAACTTATGTCACTGGCGAGTTTTGGTTTATTTCCTTAACAGGGTAGATTCCGTCATGCTTTACAGTGCACCATGTGTCCGTTGACAATAACATTCTCTCCGGAAGCCATTGGTTCATCATAATAAAACTATACTGAAATGATTGTTCGATTGTCGTTAAAAATATTTTCAATTTGTTTCTAAAGTCTATGGTAACCGATATAGCTAAAAAAGAAAAATCTTGACACGAAATATTCTCTAAGCAAAATTTAACATCTCTTTTAAAACTGAACTGTTTTGACAAACCAACTAAATAAGAATAATCCTTGTGTGGTAGTTCACATAAATTGCTTAAATTGTTCCGGTCTATGGCCACCAGAACTCAAGCCTTAATGGACATATCGCCTTCGACCGCATTAAAGACTTAGAGTAATATTCCCACATTAATCTAATATTAAGCTACTATAGTTCGATCTTCTGACCAAAGTGGGCATCAAAGTAAATAATAGATAAAACATTAACAAGTTAATTGTTTAACCCCACCCTTGATGAAACTAATGAAAAAAGCTAGAATCACATATCCCGAACAGTTCCTTGCCAAATTTTGATAATACTTGATGTGACAATTCTATAAAATTAGTTAAAATTGTTCGGTCTATTGAACATGATGGCTATAAAAACATGAATTTCAACGGAATCGTGAGCAGGTTGTTGTTCAATCCTGTTCCAACATTAATGAATCATACATTTCACCTCATTGGTAAACGCCTACAGGTAACTTTGGCTATTTAATGATATGGCGCTTGTCAGTTTAATGGTTTATAAGCTTTGTTTCGTTCATTAGGTGAAGAATGAACAGTCGGTTTTAGTAGTAAACTTTACTGTTTTATGAGGAGGCTAATGCCTCATAATGTTGGACGTCTGTTTGTCCGTCTTTTTGTTTTTTTGTTCATTTACCACATCGGTGTCTGCACAATAACTTCATTACTTTTAAAATCTGTTGTAAGGTAAGTTGGTGAAAGTCAGAACATTACCCCCACTTGATTTTGGGATTTGGATTTGTCGTATATCACAAAGACACAAAGTATTATATCGTTATCATTATCATTGTCCTCTCAATTACTTAAAAATGAATAAATCTAGATCCATAGTAATCAGAATTTATGTTTGTAAGCCATAAATGAAACTAAATATATCTTATATGAAAGAAACACACTTTTCATTAAAAACATTTTTTACTTTTTTTTCAATTTCATTTCTCTTTTTCAAACAATTTTGCATTTAAACGGATATTGTGCTTGTGGCGCTTTTGTTATTCATTATTTTATCTCTGATGTGGTATTCATATATAAAACTTAAAATAGAAAGTTCTATTAAGTGTAAATTAAATGCACCCTTTGTTAAACCCGATTTCTTACAGTTATTAATCTATGTGAAAGTATCCATGATACAAACGGAAGTTAAAAAAGAGTGAACATGTATTAAAGTTGAATAAAACGCTTATTGCATATTGTTCGTGCAAACAGTTCAAATGAGGTCCAAAATGTCATATCCTTAATATGACATGCGCACACGAATAGGAAAACATATGTGCCATACTGACAGGGATAAACATCAACTTAAGTCCTGCTACAGTAAATTGTCTCTGATAAATGAAAATTGAAGCTTTTATTTGTGATACACATGTACTTTTAAGACATAATTGATACTTGCATTGGACTATCTTCGAATTACAAAACAGCACTAAATATGGAATTCTTCAATAAGAGTGAGCCCGCACTTCGTCAAAATCAGAAAGAAATATTCAATAAGCTGCTTCCTGATGTAGTGTGTCTAACCATTCTAGCTGTAGTCGGAGTTCTTGGAAACATATTGGCAGCAGTGTTCTACAAAACGAACTTTAGGAAAACAACAACCTTGACTTTGATCAGAGCCTTGACTTTCAATGATTTTATCATCTGCCTTTTGCTCATCCCTAATATCATCGAGATGGAATTAAATGTTAATAATAGTTTCAGTATGCTCTGCAAGATGACACATTTCCTGAACCAATGGTTTGTTGGAACGTCGCATACATTGTTATGCGTTATATCCATAGACAGATACCGACGAATATGTAAACCGTTTGGAAAACAGATATCAACACGTTCACTGAAGTACGTCATACCTTGTGTAGTAGTTTTTAGTTTGTGCGTGGCTTTGAGAAAATTTGTGGATTATGACACGATTTCAATTGACATGCCAAAGTCTGAATACAATATGAATGTAACAGGGTTTTATTGTACTAATACGAATGCCACTGATTCACATGTACTTGTTACTTCTTTTTATGTAATAGATGCTATGTATGCGTTAGCAACTTGGATAATAATAAATGTGGCTTATGCAAATGCGGTTCGTACCTTAATGAACCTAAACCAAAAGAAGAAAAAAATATTATTCAGAAAGTTTAAATTACAAACAATATCTCGCAGATTGGCCTTAACTGGATCAGAAGGAAATAATTCTTTCAAAAATAACAGCATAAATTGTTGCGCTGATCAGTTCGACGTTATGGACGTTTCCAAATACCACTGCTCATATGATGAGTGCCAAATTAAAAGCAAACCAACTGATAGAACTTCTCAACAGGTGTGTAACATTAACTTTTCCGTAAGTTCTCCAGAAATCCATGATTTAACTTTAACCAATTATTCAGTGAGTGCTCCAGAAATCTTTAATGATAATTTAGGCAAGTATTCAGTAAGTGCTCCCGACATTTGTGATTTTACTTTAAGCAATGGTTCAGTAAGTGCCCACGAACTCCGCGATTTAACATACAACTATTTAGTAAGCGCTCAAGGTACTCGTGATTGCACAATCAACAACTCGGCAACAGCTCAAGAAATCCGTGATTGTACAAGCGAAAATTTAGTATGTGCACAAGAAATATTTGATTTTGCAAGTAACCATTTAGTTAGAGAACAAGAAATCCTTGCTCGTACAAGCAATCATTCCGGAAGTGCACAGGAAATCAGTGATTGTATAGACAGCCATTTAGTAAGCGCACAAGAAGCCCTTGATTGGACAAGCACGAATTCATTTGGTGCTCGAGAAACTCGTGATTGTTCAAGTAACTTTTCAGTAAGTGCTAATTATCTCCGTGACTACAGCAGTTCAATGCAAAGTGAAAATGAGATAAGAAACATTATGAAGAAGCCGATTCTAAGAAATATCAGTGCCTTAGAGCAGAGTCTAACATTTATGATGTTCACTGCATCTTCTGTTTTCTTGTTGAGTCTTGCGCCATTTTTCATTGTCAAACTTTACATGAGACAATACCCTGATGATGTTGTTGAATATGAATTACGACCAGGGGTTCAATTTGCGTTAAAATTACCTCTTATTAACAGTGTGTTTACTCCAATAATTTACTGTATTTTCAATTCAAAATTTCGACAGTTTTTAAAGCCAAAAATTTGCAGGCTCTGAAAAACTGGAAAGAAGAGACAAAAATGGTATTATACTTTTTTTCAAATGCTTAAAATGGAGACAATAAATAAAATGCACATAACTCTTTGATGTTGAATGTATGGTTTTATGTTAAAATATTTCATTTTAGATTTAATGACAATAAAATGTTTACTTTGAGTTGACTTATATTGAAAAGTAAGATAAAGTTTAGATGCTCTTTGATGCCCCTGCTCAGTTTAGCCTCAGCCATTTCAAAACCGTTTAACAAATGTAGCTGCGCGTGTATGTAAGCCCATTTGACGTATTTATGAGTATGTGGTATTAAGCAAATGTTTGATTAGTGGTACCAGGTATCTCTTGAATCTGAGAGTAATTCGTCTCTAACCGCTGATTCAATCAAAGTGCTGCAGCACTGAATGCGACGAACATGCAACCGGAGAGACATTAAGGCTTTTTTAAGAAAAAAAAACACAAAAGATATAACAGAGAAAATTTGTTCCATACAAGTTCGAGATTTGTAGAGCAATATATTTTATGTGCCCAATCGGATATAATTAAGATTTTTTACTTTCAAGCAGAACAAGTCCAAATTTTTAAATACAGAATGAAATTTATGCCTTGAAACTCTGTCAGTGTCCTTATCGATTTATTCCAAGAAATGATATATAAATAGAAAAAAAAACTGTCAACGAAATATTTCTAAAATAAAACCATGCAAATAAACTTCAAGCATAATACATAAAACATGTGAGAATGTCAATTAGAATTGCTTCGTGTTATATCATAGTGGGCATATAGACAATGAAATATAAATCATTTATATTTTAATTTCTCTTGGATATGTCTCATTAAAATATTTTTGGTTAAAATCATCAGCAATTAATGGTGTATTTTTTTTTAGATTTTTTTCATTTACAAGGTAAAGATGTAGAGGCCAGAGCACATCGTTTTTATTTTAATTCAAATGTCACTTAAGGACTACAGTGTTTAGTTGTCCCTTTCAATTTTTACACTTAATTCCATTTTCAACTTGTTTGCTTCTGACAATTGTATAGAATTTCTTAAAGTATTGCATGTAAACAAAGTAAGTATCCGCTGGTTAATTACATGCCTAATCGCTTGTCCAAAAGTCAGCACAGGTGATGCAGAATCTAATTTTAGAATAGTGTTATCTTCAGGTCGTGGGCTATTATAATCTCATAGCAGGTTAACTCATATCGTGACCTAGAAAATTATGTAAACAAAACACAAGGATCGGAAGTAGAACTGATATTATAACTTCCTTCAATAAAGATTACTGTGAAAGACTACATGGTGTTAGTGATGAAAAACTTCCTTGTTACATGCATTTTCAAAAATAGATATTTATAACACTAGTCTAATTTATTAATAACTGCTGGATATTCAGCTAAACCCGCGGTATGAGTCACGAAAAGAGATCTTCTTTCATTAATGCGCGAGTTATTCTAAAGACACGAAAAACTTTTGATCTGTTTATAAAAATGTTTTGTTTAATGGAGACATGTTTATTTCCTACTTATATTTTCTATGAGTTATTAAGCATACTCCTGAATTATAGCATAATTTGCTGTCCCACTTTTTCGACAGCGGTAAATCGTTTCGGCAGTTATTTGCATAATTGCGCAATAATACTATGGGGCTACAGCGTTATTATCAATCAAATACGTTTATATTTAACTTGGATAACTTTTTTTGAAATTGAAAAGGCTAAATATGGAAGTTTTTAAGATATCCCGACAAAGTATGGGAGTTTCATAGGATCAAATTCATGTACTATTTCTTGGGCTGTTATTCGGTTGAGGACACTTGCGCGATTGTAGCCCACGAAATCCCATGTGTAGATGACATAGCTCTGAACGCGCCTGAGGGCGCGTCCGTCGCAAAAATTACTGTGGTGTTTGTATTCGGTCATTACCCATTAGTTAATAAGGAATGCCGGTTATGTGGACCGACCTCTGAGATGTTTCAAGATGTGCAATAATTGCATCTAGAAATTCTAAATTTACTCAAAACCATCAGACACATCAACATCAAACTTGAAATACTTGTTAACTGTAAAGGGCAGGTAATAACCACACCAGTTTTGTATAATTATGCCACCTATTCTACTTTGCTTTTATCATACTGTCCAATTGAGCGCTTCTCCTTTGGCAGTTTTCGTTTCTATACTGGTTCCAATATATATTTCTACTTGAATATTATATTTGTAATTTTTGTACGAGCTACATTCATACTGTAGGCACACATACTATTTAGTTTGCTATGTTTACGGATATCCAGTCAGTCCAAATATTTGCTCTCTTTGTATACATTAAACATAACAAAAACAGCTATAAGCCCTTGAGTTTGCTTAAAAGTATGCCAAATAAACGTCTAACGACATAACTCCATTTTCTAAAAATATGTTTTCATTTGACCGTGACAAACGAAAGGAAACAACTCATGTCTGTACGTTCAGTCATGGCGGTAAAATATTTTATTGAGCATTGTGTTGAAGTCAAATTCCGCCAAGATCGTGTGAAAACTTAACAGAAGCATGTAAAATGAAAAAAGAGACACAAGGGAAGACTTCTGTGAGTCATGCATTTGTTTTAAGTGTAACATAACCTCTGGTTCAGTTCACAGGGTGGTCATCCCACGTGACCTATGACATCAGAAATGATAGCGACACACATCTAATTTTTTTTTTTCAAGTTTAATCTCTAATTTCAAAATCAATTTAAAACAAATAAAGGAATGCAAAGCTAACAATCTTCTCTTTCCCCGGGACTAAAGTATCGATCTCAAATAGACATATTTTTGTTTAAACATTCGGACCGCGGTTTGAATAGATTCAGAATTTCAGCTGAAAATTGAGGTTTGATGAGAAGTATTCATGATTTTTGTCATTGATTTCCAAAATGTTCTTTTTCCAAAAATTTCACTGTCTCTTGACATCTTTTTTGTACTTTCGGAGGTACGAAATCTTGTATGTAACGTTTTAAACTGAAATTATGTTAACAATATTCCGATTTTAACAAGAATGGTTTATAATTTGGAACGATGCTCAACATTTCATAATTTATGAATCAGTTTTCACAGTTTCGATCCGGGATCTTTTATGTACAAAAACAATAGCCTTTATCATTGATAAGTGCCATGGCAGTAAGTATTTTTCACATCTTAAGAAATGTAACCAATAAACTACCATTTATAAATTGTTATTGCACCCAATCATGTCAGTATAGCCATGTTTTCTTTTTACGAGCTTAAAAAAGTCTAAAACATCCGTATCAAATCCATATTGTACTCTGTATAGCCTCGTTTGCATTTTTCACGCAATGTGTTTTATATTGTTCTTGATGTAACAAACTTCAAAACGTTAAAAGATAGGTGGTATTGAATAAAGAGGTCATTCTACCTAGTCGGGAACGATACTGAACTGCAGACCTATATTAGATTCGGATAATTCCTCAAAGCTACGTATTCGTCCAATATAATTCTTTATTATATATCAATTATTATTATCCAATCATTGCTTTTAAAGTGTACCAAAATGACCATTCAAAATATCATCATACATTTGACAGTTTGGCCTTTCCTATGCATGTCAATGACAAAAGGCGTTAACGGCAAAAGAATCCGAATTAATCCTACTAAAGCAGCGTAAAACCATAACAATATTACGTGGCATTTCCTTAATATAATATGAATATAGAATAAACAGGTTATTAAACATTTAACACAAATTACTAAGCTTTAGAAATCATATAATACTCGCCCGGCGGCTCGTCCGATATGAAATGATACTCAACTGTCTATTTGTCCAAAAATATTCCCGTATTGTACAATTAAAAATGCTAAATAACCTGTAAGTGTTGTACTCAACAATGTATAATACTTTTCATTAAGATACAAGGTCTTACAAGGATTATATTATCAGGTAATTACACATTGTTGAGCTCAATACGGAATTCTATTGGACGAGTACACAGCTGCCAGATCTATACTTATGGTGGACGAGGGGGGCAAGCCGAGTCTGATATAAGTTTTGCAGCTGTGATAGAGTCCAATAGAATCAGTATTGTTCTAAACAATGTGTAATAACCTCTTTATGTCACTGTTTTTGACATTCTGATGATAATTATTTTGATGGTTGGACTCTGAAAGGAAAACAAGGCTATATGAGTGTGCCAGCATTTGAAAAGAAAGTGTTGTACTCTGGAAATGAAAACGAGTCTAAAATGATAAGATTAGATCCGATACAGAGAAAGCATAGTTCATGTCGGAATGGAGAAAGTTTATCCGGTAAGCGAAATAGTGTATCTTGGCGAGCTTTAGCGATTCATCATGCTTTTGTCTACTTAAATTATAACTTTAGATTATCTAAATGGTTTAAATTTATTCTTACTCAGCTCGGGACTTCGTTTCGTTAAATGCCACCCTTTCTTAAGCATCTTTGTTCTTATATTTGAGAGATAAATTAAAATGAAGATACATGCACTGACTGAGGACCACTAAACGTTGCTACATATACATATTACGTCCCTAGACATTTTTTTTCTGACAAGGATTTCAGCTATATAAGTTTGTGAAGTGATGGGTGCGACCATAATGCAAAGTCAAACATTGAACAACTACTCTTGTAGAGGAATACAAGGTGTAACCATAGTCCAAGTACCAAGGTTGAAGGCCTTGTGGCCTTGTGGTTTTAAACACAATTTATGTTTCGGTTGGCTTGACTGCGTTCTGCAATGAAGAGGAATAGTTTTGAAATGACATTTATTGCCAAGTATCATTATGATCAGTCTTGTGGTATAAGAAGAGATTTCATTTGAGAGAAAAAGAGAAGGACGGAGGACGGATAGTGAAGATCAAATTGCCAACTGTTGCATTTGTCTCAGGTGACTGAAGCTAGCAATACATTTCAGTAAATGTTTGTGCTGCCTAAACTTGATGTGACTGGCTTTAAAAGATAAAAATAACTAACTGGTACTTAAGTCTTCAAAGATATGCGTGCAAAAGATAGAAATCATTGATTTGGCTAGTGTTATATTATGAACCAAGCAGTATTTTCTACAACAATCGTTTTTTTAAATGAGCAATCTAACAAGTGTTCGGGTTAAAGTATGTACCTAAAGACTTGTGATTTACTATGACAAATAGATAAAAGGAAAATGTATTTACACAATGAAAATCACAAAAGATAAAATAAAAAGATTATATATGATTGTAGTCTCCAGAATCTATAATAACATTTCATGTTTTATTGATCATTTAATAATTCTAATCTTATTCACAGTTTCCTGTGGTGACGATTCAATAAGCATTATAAAGAAATATAATGCAACACAAAAGAAAACATTTGTTTCATTACGAATCGGATACAGGATCAAAATCAAACTTATTCTTGAGACTGTGAACGGTTAAATAATATGATATTTGAGCATGTATTTGTGATTTGTTTAAATAAATTCAGCGTGCATTCTACAAGGGTAAACAAAAGGAAACAGGATGGGATACCCAAACGTCAGTGAGCACGCACTACTTCGTCAAAATCAAAAGGAAATATGGAATCGTTTGCTCCCAGAGGCAATTTGCTTAACAACTTTAGCTGTAGTCGGAGCTATTGGAAACGTACTGGCAGCAGTGTTCTACAAAACGAGTTTCAAAAGAACAACGACCATCACTTTGATCATAGCTTTGACTTTCAATGATTTTATCATCTGCCTCTTGACTATCCCTAATATCGTAGAGATGGAATTAAATGTTAATAATAGTTTCAGTTTGCTCTGTAAGATAACGCATTTCTTGAACCAGTGGCTGATCGGGACGTCTTATTCATTGCTCTGCATAATTTCAATAGACAGATACCGAAGAATATGTAAACCGTTCGGAAAACAGATATCAACTCGTTCACTTAAGTACGTAATACCCTGTATATTATTTGTGAGTTTATGCGTGGCGGTGAGGAAGATTGTGGACTATGACACTATCGTAATTGACATCCAAGAACCATATAACAATATGAATATAACCGGGCTATATTGTACAAATACGGATGACCCAGATTTGAATGTACTTGTTTCTTCATTTTATGTAATTGATGTACTGTTAGCGTCAACAACTTGGTTCACAATAATAGTTTCTTATTCATATGCGATTCGTACCTTAATTGCCCATAAACAAAAGAAGAAAAAAGAATCAAGGAAGTTTGAATTACAGACGACATCTCGCGGCATGCCTTTCACTGGATCAGAAAGAAATTGCACGTACGAACGGAACGTCGTCCTTGGATGCTCTAATCAGATCTACGGCATGGACTTTTCAAATGACCAATTATCAGTAAATCCTGGTGGCAATAATGACGCAAATAACATTTTTCAACACACAGATTTGAGCGTTGGAAGTGCCCAAGAGACCAGTGATTGTACAGACAACCATTCAGTAAGTGATCAAGATCCCAGAGTTTTCACTTGTGCAATAAACATTGTAAATAAGGATCAAAGAGTTTGTAGGAAACCGATTATGAAAAATATCAGCGCCTTAGAGCAGAGCCTAACATTTATGATGTTTGCCGCATCCACTGTTCTCTTGTTGAGTTTTGTACCATTTTTCATCGTCAAACTTTACTTGAGACAATACCCTGAGGATTTCGCTGAATATGAATTACGCTCAGGAGTTCAGTTTGCGTTAAAAGTACCTCTTGTTAACAGTGTGTTTACTCCCATCATTTACTGTATATTCAATTTAAAATTTCGACAGTTTCTGAAGCCGTGTTTGTGCAGATTTTGAAAAATGACTTAGAAAAAAGCACAAAAGTATTGTACGTTTTAAAAAATGATTCATATTACTCAATGACTGACTGCTTGTCTATCTCTAATATCGTCGAGATGTGATCCCGACATTTTGGTCCCGCCAACCGACACGAAGACTAATAACCAAGACATGTTTGAAGAAAGTTTTGGGAAAGTAACTAGTCAGCCTCATTTTAGAAGTAGAGTGTATCATAAATTACCCCCGCCACCGCTTACCTAGGTCTCATCAGATCCATTACATGAAGATGCATTTATATAACTTTCATCGTCTGTATGGCCGAAGAGCTACTTCTCTTCTTATTCCAGGTGACATGCCTTATTCGGTTCCTGGTGATCTCACTCAAAAATAAGCCAAACTTCAAGTTAACAACGTTTTAACATTTTTAAACCAGAAAGAATACCACACCAAAGCAATGGAAGACTATACACTCTCAAACTAGCTGTTGTACGTTTTTAAAATGATAGTACCAGCAGAAAGAAATGTCCCATTGCCTTTTACTAGCGGCGATGGTTGAATTGAGAGCATATCGATTTCGGACCATCAATGGCGTGACATTCAGACCAATTGTATTCTGGAAGACATATTCATTAACTTTTATTGATAATGCCGGTGCTATCAAATATAATTCAATACATTGAAATGTGAGCATAAGAGTAAATTTGTAAGAACCAGTGATTTAATTGATTAATTGACTTATAAAAAACGTTTACTTTCAGTGTACTGTCGGAGTTTTGATTTTACGCGCGTTTTTGTAACAAGCTTAGACGTATATAAAACTGTTGGCGATATTACGATGTTTGCGTATGGTCACGGTCTGACGTTGACGTCACTTTTATTTATGTTTTGTTCGTTTAAAATATCAGTTGTTACAGTTCAGTCAGTGATATTAGACGTACAGTGAGTTGTCAACAACCATCTTTGGCCTAAAGGTTTGAAGGGACTCCAGCGAGATTTTTTACATGACGGGACTGGCAATAATGTTTAGAAATTAATGTTCCATTCGATGAATTTCTGGACCTATAACTTGTGTGCAATAATTTGTGTGAACAAATTCAGATCATTCGCTCACTCCGATATTCCAGAACAATTATTAAAACGGTTAGAAAGTAACACAAAATTAAAAAGCGTTGAGCTTTTCACTAAAATTGGACATATATGACATAGCACAAAATATGTTTACCCAATGTTTTTTGAGTATATTTCTTAATAATCGATTGCATATCATGCTGTTTTAAGTACCTCAGCTGATCTATGTACGAATTTAATATTTTATGCTTGTAAGTTTTTAGACCTCACTGTAGTTCCTAAAGTATGTGTACCCAACTGGTACTATCTGAATTAATAAGCTAAACGGTTCTCAAATTTGAATCTTCAGTATAGTTTCGCATGTGGTATTGAACTTTCGAATACCTTGAATTTGATTCAGTAAGATTGACAAGCCATTAAGTGTTTGATCTAACTTCTAAGGCTATGAACTTCTTTTTATTGGTTAAAGTAAATGACCGCATATAGAAAAGAATAAAATAGAAACGAATTTAAATGAAATATCATTCAAAACTGAAGCACAATCTACAAAGTTTGGCTCTGAAAGATTGCCACCTGAGCTTAAAATAGAATTAAAATTTAATTTGGAACGACATTTGAACACTGGACCGATTTTAACAAATCAACTAAATAAGATTGATCCTGGTAGGTTATATAACTTGCCGAAATTGTTCCTGTCTGCGAAACCAAATGGCCAAAAGAACCGAAATTAGATCTTTAATGGACATCTGGTCTCCAACTATTGTACAGACTTAGCTAAAACTCAACAAGAATAAGTTTTGCGTTTTTCCTACAATAATTGACCCAATCATTCCTATCTTCTGAAAAAAGTAGACACTAACTTTAAAAATGAAAGTTTATTATATGAGTTTTATAAGGAATTTCCTCAGTTGCTTGTTGAAACTAATGAAAATCTAGAAAGAATTTTGAACGACATTTCATGCCAAGCTGATGAAATCTAATTTGAGAACTTCTCAAAATTAATAAAAATGGTCCGGTCTGTTGAACTTATGACTATAAGAGTTTCATTTAGAAATAAGAATTAAAAGTGTATCTCTGTAAATCCTGTTCTTACATTGATGAATCATATGTCTCACCTCATTGTTATACGTCCAAAGGTTACTTCATCCGTTTAAATGGTATGGCGTTTGCAGTCCACCCAATGGTTCATTCATTAGTAATTATAAACTCAAAATGTCTGTCCCTTACCCACATTGGTGTATACATAATAACTTCACATTTTTTAGGTCTGCTAGCAGGGTGGTTGTTGATGGTTAAGATGACCCTATTTATTTTGAGGTCATTAGGTCGACTGTCACAATGTAAAATCATCGTCCGCTCAATTAATCTTGGTTTGTTAAGATTCGGAGTGATATTACATGCCCCTGGTCAGTAGGTGACGCTTGTCGATTTTAAGGCATCGAGTCAAAGACATATGTAAAATCCATGTTCAATCTATCACTGGTGAAAAGTAAAAGTCTAGGTTTGTAGACCTTGGTATGGACATTGACATAACAAGTTGATGATCCCTATATAATCTTGAGCTCTGCTCTATATTGAAAAAAGGTTTAACATCAACGGTCACAATGACCCAAGGTATAAAATCCTCGTCCGATCTTGACTTAAGAAAGAATATATTTTGGGTTTGTTAAATTATGTAGAAGCATTGCCCTCAACCAATAAAGAACCTCTATTACTTTAAAGATAAAAAGGCCATTGTTGTACTAAGTATTAAGTCCTTGTCCGATAAGACTAGTTATTAAAACTTGGTATCAGGTTATACAGGTATCATGGGTGCAGTATATGACCCATGTCGAATTTGAGGTAAAAGGTCATAGTCAAAATGTTTCTTTCAAAATTTCGGAAGTTTTTAAAAATCAAAAATATGTTCAGACGCATAGGTATGCATTTGTGGAAATAAAGACAAACAATTTGTAGCTCGATAACTTGGATAAACAATAAATATGCGGACATTTTTTATCACTAATTATCATAAAGAGACTTAATAATAAATATCTCAAGGGACAGTTATATGAATTTAATTTGTCTTTTTAATCTGAAAGATTATATTTGATTCTTTAAACAAATATGCATCTGGGCGAGTATTTTTTGCGACGCTCTTATTATGAAGTGGATATTATCCGTAGAAAGGGAAGTTAAAATATACATATATGTATCAAAATAAAATATAACGAAAGCTGATATATATATTTTTAGTTGCATATTATTCGTTTAACAATGCAAACAGTACAAATAAGGTTCATAGTTTCCTGTTAAGATTACATTCGTCTCAAAACAATAATAGAATATAGAATAAACCGTCTGTTATACTGACTTAGACTGACATCGACTGAGTCATTCTACTGCATGTACTGTAAAAATCTCCTTCATGAGATGAGAAATGATATAAAAGTGAAGGATAGCCAAAGGGAAGCAACCTGTAGATCTTAAATTTGTAACTTAATTCAGTTATAAAAAAGATAACTGCTATAAGTTACACCCCTGACTGTCCTTAGAAATAAATGTTAATGATTATTTTTGTGATTACACCAAATCGATAGTGAGTGAAAATGAGGTTAAAAACCTTCGGAAGAAGCCAACTGTAAAAGATATAAGCGCCTTAGAACAGAGTCATTTTTTATGTTCTTGTTGAATTTTGAACCATGTCTCCTCGTCAAGTTTTAAACGAGAACATACACTGAAGATGTTGTTGAATATGAATTACGAGCAGGAGTTCAGTTTGTATTATCTTTAACTCTTATTCTAACACTATCGGGTTTTTTTTCTATATAAAAAAGACGGCCCGAAGCGTGCATTATTCTACAACAATGCACTCGCCGTTCTTATTATCTCCCTGTGTATTTTCACATTGAGGGCGCCATTTTGTTTGAAAAATCTGATAAATAAAAAACAATTTTTTGTCGAATTTTGTTGTGAAAAGTATCTAGAATGAAAGAAAATGGTTTAACTAAGAAAACGAATCCGAACACCAATATCTTTAATTTAGTCGTTAACGCTGTACAGACGTTTAAAGTGTTGTTTACGTGACGTCACAATGTAGCACCAGACAGCACGTGCAAAACAATTAAATTTTTTAATCGCTATTTTAATGTCGCAAACGAGTTAAGTTTTACATTTATTTCAATTTTAATAATTTGTATTTCGCTTGAAAAGTTATAGAGTGAAATAAAATAAACAAACAAAGTGTTATCAACGTTTTCAAAATTAGTTATTCTCAAAATATTTCTACACACGGTTGATTTAACGACAGTTTTTTCAACCCACTGGAACAGCCTTTAAAGAACGTTTCTATTGGAAACTCTGAGGCGAAAACAAATTTAACCACCAAACATAAAGTTCAACTTTATAATAATAATAATTATATTTTTTCTTGACAAGTTAGAATGGAAATAGATATCAATTCTGAGTGCATTCTGAAGGTCTATCGATCTTCGTGATTATATTACTACGCATTTGAACTAAAACCGTGCATTATTCTATAACAATGCACTAAGAATTGATATCTATTTCCTAATTAACAGTATTTTTACTGAAATCATTCACTGTATATCCAATTCAAGTTCCTTAAGCCTATTTTTCGAGAGCTCTGAAAAAATGCTTAGGAAAGAAGCAAAAACAACGGTATAACACAATTTCTAAATACTAAAGAAGGAGACACGTGTGAGGCAATTAACTCTTAGATAGTCGCTTTTTATTCATTTTAAAGGAGGTATAGTATATGTTAAAATGTTTCATTTTAGTTTTAATGACAATGAAATGTTTACTTTGAGAAAAATCAATCGATTTGAAGACACTGCATGTGAATGACATACATTTTTGTCTGATATTGAAAAGTAGGATTTTCTCCAAACTCCAAACAATGGTTGTTAAATTGCTAAGCTAGTGTAGATGTTCTTTGATATCCCTGCTTAGTTTAGTTTTAGCCATTTTTATTTGTGGAATTTCCCTACGGTGTTGTCTACAGCTCACACGTCCTGTCACAGTATAAAAATAGGTACGCTGTTAGTTGCAACACGTCTTGGAGAAAGTGGAAATTGAATGTACAGTGTGTCCATCTCAAGTGACCTGTGACACCAGAAATGACATGTAGTTGAATGGTGGCACATATAAAACAGACTCCCATCCGTATTTTCAATCTAGATCTGTTATTTCAAAATCAATTTTGAAACAAAATTTCTATCTCAAATGGACAATTTTTTTTTTAAATATTTGAACCGCGGTTTTGAATAGATTAATTTCAACTGAAAATGATTATTTGGTGTGAAGTATTCTTAATTTATGACTTGCTGTAGTATGTCCTCTCTTGGCATTTGTTTTGTTTCGGAGTTACATAATCCTGTTTGAAACATTTTGAACTGAAATTACGTTCACATCACTCTGATTGGACCAAGAATTGTTTATAATTTTGAGTGATGCTTGAAATTGTATGATTTGCGGTGAACTCTACTGGACGAGTACTCAATTTCAGATCTATACATATACTGGACGATGCGCAGACCTGGTCTGATATAGGACTTTTAGCTGTCTTCGAGTTCAATAGAATCAGTTTTATTCTAAACAATGTATAATTACCTCTCTATTTCACATTTATTGACATTTTGACTTTGTTACTTCATGTACAATAAGGAACTGATATGAATTGGTTACCCTCAACATGAGAATGAGGCAAGATAGAGTACAGTATCCATTAAAATTTCTGATTAGTTGCCTTCTTCTTAATCATGATATTAAGATTAAGTCTATATTCACATCTGGTAAAAGTCGTATGATCATACACGTCCTTTCTCACATGTAATATTACATTATGCATTTCTTTATATTGCACTCGGGTAATATAAGATCGACATTCAAAAAAGCGAATAAAGCATCAAAACAAATTTATTTGCACTTAGTCATTTGATATAAATACGTATGTTTTACAAACGTTGCCATATAATATTATAAATCTTACTATATATTTTATAAAGCAAGGCGTTGGAGAGCTTTGTACCATTTGTTTTTCTAACTCGTTTAGCAACATAATTTATTGTAACGAAAATATGATCTTGTATACATGTATATCGTATCATTTCTCTTTGGTATTTTTCTTTAAATAGAATATATCATACACATGTGGGTTCTAAAATAATTTATAGAGTAAGTTACCTGTATTGATTAATGTAACAAAAGTAACCCTAGTACATGGTCTTCCCCCAATTGATATTATTTATTTAATATTTGTATAAAAAAGGCAAAACAACAGACCGAACAAATGCTAAAGACTACATTGTTTCAGACAAGGAAATTTAGAGATACACTTTTTTATAAGTTCATATTAACTCAGTTATGTCCGTGATTAACCAATTTCAACTTTCGTTTAAATGTCACCCTTTCTTGTTGCTCTTTGTTCTCATGTATTGGAGACATTTATTGAAGATACATGTATATCAACTGAGGAAAACTAAACATTGCTACATGTACAATATCGCTTTCTTAAGAATTTCTGCTATTTCACCTGGACAATACCATAATGCAAGGCAAAATTTTGTAGAGAAACACAAGGTGGTAACCTAATCAAAATATCAAAGCTGCAGACCTTGTGGTTTTAAACACGATTTATGTTTTTGGTTGACCTATATTAGGTCTGCATCGAAGGGAATACATTTTATATGACATTTCTGCCATGTGTCATTTTACAATCAGTTTTGTGGTATAAGAAGAGATTTTATTGATGAAAAGTGACGAAAAGAGGACGGACTGTGAAGATCCCAATTGCTCACTGGGACAATTTATGCCAGGTGACTAAACATATTGCAGTAATTTTTTGCGCGACCTAACCTTGATGTGTCTTGATTGACAAAAATTACTTACCGGTACCTAAGTTTTAAAAAATATAAGTGCAAAAAAAGGAAAGCTAGTTTTCTATGATAAACCAAGCATTTCCTACATTATTATTACGTTTTCAAATAAGCAATCTAACATGTGTTCGGGTAAGTCAGTACTTAATGAATAGTGATTTACTATGACACATAAATGAAAGTGAAATGAATTTGCAAAAAAATTACGAAAGATCAATTGAATTATACAGAATGTATATTAACATCATTTCATTTTTATTTTCATTTTACAATCTTATTCACAGTTTCCTGTGGTGACGATTCAATAAGCATACAAGAAGTATAATACAACAGAAAGCACTACATTTGTTTCATTACGAATCAGATATTGGGCCAAATCAAACTTATTCTTTAGACAGTGAACAGGTAAATAAAATGAAAAGTTAAAGCATTTAATTGTGATTTATTTCAAGAAATTCTACAAGGGTAAACAAAAAAGTAAACAAGAATGGGATACTCAAACATTAGTGAGCACGCACTGCTTCGTCAAAATCAAAAGGAAATATGGAATCGTTTGCTCCCAGATGCAATTTGCTTAACAACTTTAGCTGTAGTCGGAGCTATTGGAAACGTACTGGCAGCAGTGTTCTACAAAACGAGTTTCAAAAGAACAACCACCATCACTTTGATCATAGCTTTGACTTTCAATGATTTTATTATCTGCCTCTTGACGATCCCTAATATCGTCGAGATGGAATTAAATGTTAATAATAGTTTCAGTATGCTCTGTAAGATAACGCATTTCTTGAACCAGTGGCTGATCGGGACGTCTTATTCATTGCTGTGCATAATTTCAATAGACAGATACCGAAGAATATGTAAACCGTTCGGAAAACAGATATCAACACGTTCGCTTAAGTACGTAATACCCTGTATATTATTTGTTAGCTTATGCGTGGCGGTGAGGAAGATTGTGGACTATGACACTATCGTAATTGACATCCAAACACCATATAACAATATGAATATAACCGGGCTATATTGTACAAATACGGATGACCCAGATTTGAATAAACTTGTCACTTCATTTTATGTAATTGACGTACTGATAGCGTCAACAACTTGGTTCACAACAATAATTTCTTATTCATATGCGATTCGTACCTTAATTGTCCATAAACAAAAGGAAAAAAATCGATCAAGGAAGTTTGAATTACAGACAATATCTCGAGGCATGCATTTCACTGGATCAGAAAGAAATTACACGGGCGAACGGAACGTCATCCTTGGAAGCTCTAATCAGATCTATGGCATGGATTTTTCAGATGACCAATTGTCAGTAAATCCAGGTGGCAAAAATGACGCAAATAACATTTTTCAACAGACAGATTTGAGTGTTGGAAGTGCTCAAGTGACCAGTGATTGTACAGACAACCATTCAGAAAGTGATCAAGATCCCGGAGTTTTCACTTGTGCAATAAACATTGTAAAGAAGGATCAAAGAGTTTTTAAGAAACCGATTATGAAAAATATCAGCGCCTTAGAGCAGAGCCTAACATTTATGATGTTTGCCGCATCCACTGTTCTCTTGTTGACTTTTGTACCATTTTTCATCGTCAAACTTTACTTGAGACAATACCCTGAGGATTTCGCTGAATATGAATTACGCTCAGGAGTTCAGTTTGCGTTAAAAGTACCCCTTGTTAACAGTGTGTTTACTCCAATCATTTACTGTATTTTCAACTTAAAATTTCGACAGTTTCTGAAGCCGTGTTTGTGCAGATTCTGAAAAATTACTTAGAAAACAAAGCACAAATGTACTGTACGTTTGAAAGAAATGATTCATATTACTCAATGACTGACTACTTGTCTATCCCTAATATCGTCGAGATGAAATCCCGACATTTTGGTCCCGCGAACCGATACGAAGGCTGGCGGAGAGGTCAATGGCCAAGACATGTTTGAAGAAAGTTTTAGGAAAGTAACAAGTCATCCTCATATTAGAAGTAGAGTGTATCATAAATTGCCCCCCTGCCGCCGCTTACCTAGGTCTCATCAGATCCATTACATGAAAATGCATTTATATAATTCCATCTTCTGTATGGCTGAAAATTACTTCTCCTCTTATTCCGGGTGACATGCCTTATTCGGTTCAAGGTGATCAGTCAACCGTTTGCAAAACTTCAAGTCAACAACGTTTTAACATTTCTAGACCAGATAGAATACCATAAACAATGCAATGGAAGACGATACACGCCCATACTAGATGTTGTACGTATTTAAAATAATAGTACCAGCAGAAAGAAATGCCCCGTTTTATTTTTACTAGCGTTAAAGATTGAATGAGAGCATTTCGATTTCGGACCAACAATGGCGTGAGTTTCAGACCAATCGTATTCTAGAAGACATATTAATTAACTTTTATTGACAATGCCGGTGCTATCTATTATAATTCAATACATTGAAATGTGAACATAAGAGTAAATTTGTAAGAACCACTCATTTGATTGATTAATTGACTGATAAAAAACGTTTACTTTCAGTGTACTGTCGGAGTTTTGATTTTACACGCGTTTTTGTAACACGCTTAGACGTATATAAACTTTTGGCGATATTACGATGTATGCGTTTGATCACGGTCTGACATTGCTGTCACTTTTATTTATGTTTTGTTCGTTTAAAATATCAGTTGTTACAATGACGTACAGTGAGTTGTCAACAACCATCTTAGGCCTAAAGGTTTGAAGGGACTCCAGCGAGGATTTACATGACGGGACTGGCAACAATGTTTAGAAATTAATGTTCCATTCGATGAATTTCTGGACCTATAACTTGTGTGCAATAAATTGTGTGAACAATTTCAGATCATTCGCTCACTCCGATATTCTAGAACAATTATTAAAATTGTTAAAAAATAACACAAAATTAAAAAGCGTTGCGCTTTTCACTAAAATTGGACAACGAATAGCACAAAATATGTTTTTTTCAATGTATATTTCTTACTAATCAATTGCATGTCATGCTGTTTTAAGTACCTCAGTTGATCTATGGACGAATGTAATAGTTTATGTTTGTAAGTTTTTAGACATCACTGCAGTTCGTTAAATATATGTACCAAACTGGTACTATCTGAATTAATAAGCTAGACGGTTCTCAAATTTGAATCTTCAGTATAGTTTCGCATGTGGTATTGAACTTTTGAATATCTTGAATTTGATTCAGTAAGACTAACAAGTAATAAAGTGTTTGATCTAACTTCTAAGTTTGGCTCTGAAACATTGCCACCTGAGCTTAAACTAGAATTAAAATTGAATTTGAAACGACATCTCTTTGAACACTGGACCGATTCTAACCAACAAACTAAATAAGATTGATCCTGGTAGGTTACATAACTTGCTGAAATTGTTCCTGTCTACGAAACATAATGGCCACAAGAACCGAAATTAGAGCTTTAATGGACATCTGGTCTCCAACTATTGTACAGACTTAGCTGAAACTCAACAAAAATGAATTTTGCGTTTTTCCTACAACAATTGACCCAATCCTTCCTATCTTTTGGACAGTTATTTAAAAAAAAAATGAAAGCTCATGATATAAGTTTTATAACTTATTTCCTCAGTTGCTTGCTAAAACCAATGAATAACTAGAAAAAAAACTTCGTACGCTATTTCATGCCGAGCTGCTGGCCAGATTTTGATTACATCTTATTTGAGAAGTTCTCAAACTTAATAAAATGTTCCGGTCTGTTGAATTTATGACTATAAGAGCTCCATTTGAAAAATGAGAATTAAAACGGCATCTCTGTAAATCCTGTTCTAGCATTGATGAATCAAATGTCTCACCCTATTGCTATACGCCCTAAGGTAAATTCAGTCATTTAATGGTATCCCAATGTTTTATGAGCTTCCTTCTTTTGATTATCTTAGTAATTATAAACTCAATAAACTCAAAATGTTGATCTACGTCTGAACCCTATTTATTTTGAATGTCACAGTGTTAAATCTTTGTCCGCTTAATTACTCAAGGAATCAATCTTGGTTTGTGAAGATTCGGATTGATATTACCTGCCAATAGTCACTAGATAACGCTTGTCACAGAGGTAAAATGCCATGGTCAAAATATTTCTTTCAAATTTTCGGACTCTTAAAGTTAGAAATATGTTCAGAAACATAGGAATGCATTTTTTTTGGAAATAAAGACAAACACTTTTAAGCTCAAAAACTTGAGTAAAATTTGCGACATTTTATCATCACCTCTTATCATAAAGAGACTTTAAAATTATATAAAGTATCTTTAGAGACTTTGAAAAAAATTAGTCACTTTAAATTGAAAGTTCAAACAAATTTGCACCCGTGCAGATATCTTTTTTTTTATTGATCTCTTTAAGTTAAAAGATAATATTTGATTCTTCAAACAAATTTGCATCCGGGCGAGTATTTTGTTTGCGACGCTCTTGTTGTGAAGTGGAGATTATCTGTATAGAGGGAAGTTAAAATAAACATTTTACATATGTAGAAAAATAAAATATAACGAAAGTTGAAATTCTTATTTTCGGTTGCATGTTATTCGTTTAAAAGTGCAAACAGTACAAATAAGGTTCACAGTGTTTACATACGTCTCAAAAAATAATACATGTAGAATAAAGAATAATCCGTCTGTATCATACTGCCTGGGATGTAGTGATGAACGCTCAAGAAAACAGTGATTGTACAAGCATTAATTTAGTAACAGCTAAAAAAATCCTTGATTGGTAAAGCACAATTCAGTACGTATAGTACTCCCCGCGGGTACCGCGTCCTTGCCCATTCCGGTGCTATTTCTTTACTCACTGAACGCCGCGACCAATCGAATTTTTCCACCATTTAAGTGAAAGTGACAGAACTCTATATCATAGCTCTTGACGTTATCACATGAAGTAATGTTTATTGCGCGACACATGGCGACATTTATCATAAATTTTAACGTTCACTTTTTAATGCACTATAATAGGTCTCTTCACAAGTTCCTCGTCTTCCATAAATCAATTCTTCCCCTGTTCCTATCCTATTTTATTTTATTACTTTTTTATTTCTGGCTCAGTTCATCCAAACCCAGGTCCGGAACCAGGCTCGCAAAACTCCTCTATCTCCGAGTCTAACGATGTAGATTCTCCTCTCTATAATATACTGGATAGTGGATTGAGCATAATGCATATCAACATTCAAAGTCTTCGCCCAAAAATCGATCTAATTGAAATTGAAGCACAACCATATGACATTGTAGTATTCACCGAAACCTGGCTTTCCTCTGATATAAAAAATGAAGATATTAAAATTCCAAACTTTGATAGTCCATTTCGTTACGACCGCCCAAATAGAACAGGTGGAGGTGTAGCAATTTACTTACGAAATGGTATTTTCGGAAAAATAAGAAATGACCTTTCACTTCCTGATCTCGAGGCTATTTGGCTTGAAATAACACATAATTCAAAATCGTTCTTGTTGGGTGCGTTCTACCGTCCCCCGAGTGCAAATAATCACTACTGGACTCTTCTCGAAGAAAGTTTCGATAGGGCATACAACACAAATTATCAAAACATAATTATCACAGGTGATTTCAACTGCAATTTACTTAACCCTGAAGAACACAAACTTAATAATCTATTGTCATCATATAACATGCACCAAATAATCGCAGAGCCGACACACTTTACAGAATCATCTAGTTCCCTTATTGATTTATTTATAGTTAAAAATCCCAACTCGATATTAACAAGTTTTGTTTCTGATCCGTTTATTTCAGACCAAGTTAGATATCACTGTCCTATAGTCACTATACTCAAACAAACTAAACCGAAACATCCGTCATTTAAAAGGCACATATGGAAATACGATGAAGGCAATTATACTAAATTTAATAATATACTGTCGAATACCAATTGGGACAATATCCTTTCAATAGAAAATCTTGACATTGCAACATCATTATTAACAGATACTATTTTAGATGCTGCAAAAGAATCGATTCCCAATAAAAACGTCACAATCCGCCCAAATGATGTCCCTTGGTTTAATTCAAATATTCGGAAGCTTATTCGCTCTCGTAAAAGAATACACAGTATAGCTAAAAAGAAAAATACCGAATATTACTGGGACAAATTTCGTAGAAAACGTAACGAAGTAACGCTTGAAATAAAGAAAGCCAAAGCTGAGCATCATAATAACTTAATCGAAAAACTTAATAACAATACATTAAATCCGAAACAATGGTTCAAACTAGCAAAATCAGAACTCAAACAAACAAAAGCAGATGACTTCATACCTCTTTTAATCACTCAAAACCAACATGCAAACACCGATAACGAAAAAGCAAACCTATTAAATGACTATTTCTCTCAACAATCTACAGTTGATGATAACAACATGGATCCTCCAACATTAAACTCTCATCCAACAACATCCTTTACTAATATTATCATCACACCACAGGACGTAAAGGATTCAATTGCTAATATTAATCCCTCGAAATCGTCTGGACCTGATTTCATAAGTCCCCGTCTTTTAAAAGAAGCTAGGAATGTACTTGCTGCACCACTTTCTTCTTTTTTTAACAAACTTCTTTCATCTTCATATTTTCCGACCGACTGGAAAAAGGCACATGTAACCCGAGTCTATAAAAAATCTGACCCTTCTTCCCCCGCGAATTATAGACCTATATCACTTTTAAGCTGCCTAGGTAAACTCATGGAACGTTGTATCCATAAACATATGTACAATTTTGTGACGTCAAACAATATTCTTTCTGAATTTCAATCTGGGTTCATAAAAGGTGACTCCACCACCAACCAATTGATATTCATTTATAACGATATTTGTAAAGCCCTTGATGATGGTAAAGAAATTAGAATGGTCTTTTGTGATATCTCAAAGGCGTTTGACCGTGTTTGGCACCGTGGCCTACTAAGTAAATTATCATCGATAGGTATATCCGGTCCACTTCATCAATGGTTCGCTTCATATTTGTTAAATCGTCAGCAACGTGTTGTTATTAGAAATTCAATGTCAAACTGGAGTAATATATTAGCTGGTGTGCCACAAGGTTCAATCTTAGGACCTCTACTATTTCTCATTTATATAAATGATATTGTCAGTAAAGTAAAATCAAAAATCAGACTTTTTGCCGACGACACTAGCCTTTATCTTATTGTTGACTTACCTGACTCTGCCTCTTCTATTCTTAACAATGACTTGCAAAATATACATTATTGGGCAAAATCGTGGTTAATCGATTTCAATCCCAATAAGACAGAATCCATGATATTCTCGCGCAAAAAAAACAAACCTCCTCACCCTGACTTAAAAATGAACGACACCACAATCAAAAATTTCGATGAACATAAACATTTAGGCATAACTTTTCAAAACGATGGAAAATGGCACTCTCATATCTCGTCAGTTGTAATCAGGGCTTGGAAACGTATTGGAATATTAAGAGCATTCAAATTCATTCTAAACAGAGTCTGTCTTACAAAACTTTATTTTACTTTCATACGACCACTATTAGAATATAGTGATGTTGTCTGGGATAACTGTGATAATTACGAAAAACAAAAGATCGAATCTGTTCAAATAGAAGCAGCGGTATTATCACGGGAGCGACTAAACTTTGCAGCATTGAAAAACTTTATAACGAAACAAAGTGGGAAACCTTAGCAACTCGCAGGAAAAAACATAAAATAATTACATTTTACAAAATGAAAAACCACATAACACCAAATTATTTATCAAACATAATCCCTGAACAAACACAAAATAGATACCAATTACGTAACTTCAATAACATACCGATTGTAAACTCTAGAACTCAACTATATCAAGATTCTTTTCTTCCCTCTGTCATTCGTGACTGGAACAATTTATCCGATGAAATTAAATCAAGTTCAACCTTAGAAATCTTTAAATCAAAATTGAATGGCCAACTTAAAAAGCCCCCCCATATATTATCTCACTGGTGATAGAAAAGCACAAATACTTCACACTCGTTTACGTCTAGGCTGTAGTTCGTTAAATCACGATCTCTCTCGCAAATCTATTGTTAACGACTCACACTGTTCCTGTGGTAACATTGAAACTGTAAATCATTATCTTCTTTCTTGTCCAAACTTTCAAGTTCAAAGAAATACTTTCTTTGCAAACCTTCAGTGTCCTTTAACTGTTCAAAATTTACTATATGGCTCTGAACATCTCAGCTTTGAACATAACACAAATATCTTTAGTTGCGTCCAAAAATACATTGTCGCCACCAAACGTTTTACTTCTTAGTGCTTGCGCATGTTACAGAACGACTTCATAAGCAGGTTTTATACATTATACTAAGTTAACTGTTTTATCGGTAGCAAACAACTCAGTTCCACACAGGAACCCTTTTTTCACTTTTCAAAATCTCAAAACATTCCATATGATTTTGACCAGTCAGCCGTCATCCTTTCCAACCCACTGAGGAAATGAATTTACATAAGTCTTAGACTTGTTTTCAAATCCTCTTCCGAATTTAATTAAGTTAAAAATTCCTTAGCATTGTATATCTTTAACTTATATCATCAGTCTTTCATGTATTTTATCATACAATGTATTCTGTTTGTAATGTATATTTATGTCTTGTAAATTCTGGAAATAAATATTGTTTAAACTAAAGTGAAAGTGGAAGTGCCGCTTTTTTTAATTTGGATGAAAAATGTTCGAAATAATTTCATATTTAATAAATTTCTGTCATTGATAGGAAACTCCAAAACTGCCCGAGTGTGTTGGAAATACTTTTTTTATTTTATCCCATATTTACCGGCTAAACTGAAAATTTCATGTTCTGACAAATGAAGGTCGTCTGCTGAAACTGCAGTGATGTCATATTCTGTCGAAAAAATTCTACAGAGGCTCTGTCAGAGCCTTACATTCATTATGGCTACGCATTCTATGTTTTCTTGTTGAAATTTTCACCATCTTTTATCATCTTTTATTAAACTTTACATGAGAAAATACCCGGAAGATGTTTTAAATTTCACGAGCAGGAGTACAATTTGCATTAAACTTACCTGTTTAAAACTTAAATCATTTACAGTATTTAAAATTGAAAACTTGGGAACTGGGACGTTCGTATTCATTCACGAAGAACTCCTTTGAGTAAAATGAAGCATATACTGACCAAAAAATCTATTGTAAATCCAAGTAGCAATATATTTCCGATATGTGAAAATATTCACCCTTTCGCCGCCATTTTGCCGAAATGTTCGATCATGTGACTACGTGAGTACGAGATTGTACGGATTCATTTAAATATGCATGGATGGTTAAAAAAAACAATGCCATATGCTTAATTTTTTTCTTTACAAAATACTTTTAAAAACATTAATATAAGGTTAGTATCCTTAGGAGTTCCTGCGAATTACGTCAAAGATCAAGGTCACTGGGACTTTTATAACAAAAATACCACTGGTCATTAATACAAATTGCACTGACCTAGGATATTCAAAATACTAACTAGTCACTATCATTTACAGGTTAAAATTTTCAAAAGTCAATAAAAAAAGCAAAACTTCAGGCCGAATAAATGCTACAGACTACGTTGTTTCAGACAAGGAAACTTAGAAATACATGTTTTATAAGTTCATGTTAACTTAATGATCTCCGTGTTTCACCAGTTTCAAATTTCGTTAAAATATCACCTTGTCTTGTTGATCTTTGTTCTCATACATTGGAGACATTTATTGAAGATATATGTATACTTACTGAGCACAACTAAATATTGTTACATGTACGATATCGCTTTCTTAAGGATTACTGCTACTTATTTAAGGTGATCACCTGGGCGATATTATAATGCAAGAGGAACACAAGGTGGTTACATAATCCAATTATCAAAGCTGAAGGCCTTGTCGTTTTAAATACGATTTATGTTTTTTGTTGACCTGATTGAGGTCTGCAATGAAGGAAATGCCTTTGAAATGATGTTTCTGAAATGATTAGAATCAGTCTTGTGGTATAAGAAGAAAAGAGACGAACAGAGGACAGACATTTTGTCATGTGATTAAAGCGAAAAACGCATCGCAGTATTTTTTGCGCGACCTAACCTTGATGTGACTTGATTGACACACATTACTTACCGGTATCTTAGTATTAAAAAATATTCGTGCAAAAAATAGGAAGCTAGTTTTCTATAATGAACCAAGCATTTCCTACATCAATACGTTTTTAAATGAGCAATCTAACATATGTTCTTAAAGAATAATGATTTACTATGACACATAAATAAAAGAAAATGTATTTACAGAAACAATCACGAAAGATTAATTGTAGTCTGCAGAATCTATCATATCATTTCATCTTAATTCTCATTTTTCAATCCTATTCACAGTTTCCTGTCGTGACGATTCAATAAGCATAAAAAAGGATGATACACAGAAAGCACAACATTTGTTTCATTACGAATCAGATATCGGGGTCAAATCTTGAGACAGTGAGCGGATAAATAAAAAGAAAAGTTTAAGCATTTAATTAAGAAATTCAGTGTGAATTCTACAAAGGTAAACAAAAAGGAAAACAAGAATGGGATACTCAAATATTAGTGAGCACGCACTACTTCGTCAAAATCAAAAGGAAATATGGAATCGTTTGCTTCCAGAGACAATTTGCTTTACAATTTTTGCTGTAGTCGGAGCTATTGGAAATATACTGGCAGCAGTGTTCTACAAAACGAGTTTCAAAAAAACAACGACCATCATTTTGATCATAGCTTTGACTTTCAATGATTTCATCATCTGCCTCTTGTTCATCCCTAATATCGTCGAGATGGTATTAAATGTTAATAATAGTTTCAGTATGCTCTGTAAGATAACGCATTTTTTGAACCACTGGCTGATCGGGACGTCTTATTCATTGATGTGCGTAATTTCAATAGACAGATACCGAAGAATATGTAAACCGTTCGGAAAACAGATATCAACACGTTCGCTTAAGTACGTAATACCATGTATATCATTTGTGAGTTTATGTGTGGCGGTGAGGAAGATTGTTGACTATGACACTATCGTAATTGACATCCAAGAACCATATAACAATACGAATATAACCGGGTTATATTGTACAAATACGGATGACCCAGATTTGAATATACTTGTTTCTTCATTTTATGTAGTTGATGTACTGTTAGCGTCCACAACTTGGATCACAATAATAATTTCTTATTCATATGCAATTCGTACCTTAATTGTCCATAAACAAAAGAAGAAAAAAGGATCAAGGAAATTTGAATTACAGACGATATCTCGCGGCCGCCTGCCCTTTACTGGATCAAAAAGAAATTATACGTACAAACGGAACGTCGTCCTTGGATGCCCTAATCAGATCTACGGCATGGACTTTTCAGATGACCAATTGCCAGTAAGTTCAGGTGGCAAAAATGACGCAAGTAACATAAACGCGTCAGTTGATATGTTTCAACAGACAGATTTGAGCGTGGGAAGTGCTCAAGAGACCAGTGATTGTACAGTCAACCCTTCAGTAAGTGATCACAATGTTTTCGCCAGTGAAATAAAAAGTGCAAATAAGGATAAAAGGGTTTTGAAGAAACCGATTGTGAAAAGTGTCAGTGCTTTGGAGCAGAGCCTTACATTTATGATGTTCACAGCAGTTTCTGTTTTCTTGTTGAGTTTCGCACCATTTTTCATCGTCAAACTTTACATGAGACAATACCCTGAAGCAGTTGCTGACTATGAATTACGGCCAGGGGTTCAATTTGCGTTAAAATTACCTCTTGTTAACAGCGTCTTTACTCCAATCATATACTGTATTTTCAACTTAAAATTTCGAAAGTTTCTGAAGCCGTGTTTTTGCAGGTTCTGGAAAATTGCTTAGGAAAAAAGAAACATATATTTGCAATTAAAATGTTTTTAGGCTTCAAACCCTCGGTGAGCTCCTTTTTAGAAAAAGAAACAGATTTTAAGGGACTTTGCCAGTAAGGAAAAATTTGTATGTGCAAATGATATACACTTTTTTATGTTGAAAAGTAAGCTTTTTTAAAAAAATTGTAGTTCATTTAAAGTTTCTTTAATTTCCCACTCATTTAAGTCCTAGTCATTTTCAAAGTCACACAAAGTTGAACACAAGTCGCAGCGAGTATTCGATTCAAGAATAAAAGATGTTCAGTCGTTTATTAAATAGGTCGTGCTTAACAAATATGCGTGAATTTTTGTCGTGTTTAACCTATAATTGAACCAGTGGTGCTAAACCTATTTATGAATAATGGGGGGATGGTAATTTGCTGGTTTTATTATTTTTTTAAACACTTAAGTTCTGATCTTTTTAACTAGTTCTGTCCTTCAAAATACTCGCCATCTGCACCACCTTTTGTGTCGGCCTATTCACTTTTTAAAGCACTTTTTAACACTCATTAAATTGCAAACCTTTAGTGGCATATCTTGAACTGTAGCATTTTCGAGACAGGAAACATTTCAGTTTTAAGAATAAATATAAGGCCACAGAGGGAAAAGTCTAAAGAGAAAGGAGAATGTTAGAGAACGGGTACATGCTTAGACGACAAAAACTTGATAACCTTTGGGGTATAATGAGTTGGTACATTGTCATGAAAAGGCTGGATGTACTTGAGCCCTGTTTTGGTCGACGAATTTTGTAGAAGTCCTTTAAGTTTGTCTTGGAACAATATTTCTATAGAACTTAACTGTGACCGTTCTGACATTCGGTACCGGAATTTGCAAGACAAGACCCTTATCTTCTATTAAAGAAAATTGCAAATAAAACCCTTCTGCAACGTACGAATTGTCTTTGCAATACTAGGGTGCTTTGCATTTTTAGTTGCCTAAAATTTAAGTTTAGGTTAAAAGAAAAAAGAATGAAGTCTCATCACCAGTAGCAAAATGGTCAAAAGCTTCCTTGTTATAATTTTGATACATTTTCAGGAGTTGTTTTGACAATTGCTCATTGGGTACTTTTTCGCTCATTTCGTCTACAAAGGTGGTATTGATCTTAATTTCCTCAAAATATGATTTTTTTAAGAGTGAACGTGCAAACGGACATGTTTGCCATAATTGTTTACTGTTTCACTGCAAATTGAGTATCTTGTTTACAACGTGTGGCGAAAATTTTGTCGTATTTACTATTAGTTGTAGTTATTTCAGAACTACCTGTCCGGGTGCATGTCTCCGATTATAAAGTAAGCTTCCCACTAAAAATAGATCTGTTGGCAATTTGATAATTTCCTTAAATGTCGCACACTTCATCATGAATTATCTACAGGTTTTATTACGAGCTTATGACGAGCTTATGACGTTTCTGAATTCTTAAGAATATTATTGTCATATTAAAATGTTGAATTATTTCTTAAGCATGCCTTTGTGTAGTGGTCGGTAGCTTGCATTTACCAATGTCGTTAATGAACAGACTCAAACAAACAAACAAAGTTTGCAGTATTTTATATATATTTGATAGCTTATGTCTCGTAAGATAAGCCTATCCTGCATTCTACGACTCAGCTGTCGATGCCCTTACTGAAGCCAAGGTATGTGGCCCTACAGAGTAGGCATGGAAGATACTTGCCTAGGTGCATAAACCCCTAGTACGCAGTGATGAATTGATAGGCATGCCCTTTGGTTGACACAAACTACTCATATCAGGGCAACTCCTTGGTTATAATTGTACGTTTTTGTATTCATTGCCTGCTGTACAGTGACCTACTTTCGGCTCAAAATTCATTCCTTTGGCACTCTGGTTAAATTGCACGGAGGTAAATTATCACCAATCTGTGCTTCAAAATTAAACCTTAAAGTGCATAACATGTCCGGGTCTCTTCTTGATAACGAAGGTACTTTTTGTGCAATGGACCTTGATTAAACATAGATCAAATAAACTAATCTCAGCCAATTTCCGGAGACTACTATTACATAATTACTGGTCCGATGTAGTTACAGATTGACTTATTTGAAATACACTAGCCCCCCCCCCCCTTATACGGCATTTTCAGGTATGTTTTTGCTGCTAAAAGAAGCAATTGACCAGATCCTCACATGATATAAGCTTTAGCCTGTACTGAGATATAACCATAACACCTATGTTCATGCAGCGTACAGACAACATGCACCTTTGTGTTGAAACAAACCGATGCGAGTTCCCCCGTTAAGGATATATAAGGCACTTGGTCTAGAAGCGTATGCTCCGTATCTTTTGTCCTGTAGCCTATCCTTTACCCGCTGCGTTCCGTAGCGTATGTACAATAAGTTTTTACCCGTACTTTATGCCTTGTTGTCTATGTAAGAGCAGGGTTCGGACGCTAAGTCGACTTTTCCAGATGTTCATGGTTAAAGGTGTATGTATTAGCTAAAGTTTGTTTTCAACACCACCCAAGCAAAACTATTTAAAAAAGTGTTTTCTTGTGTCTGAAGGAAAACAATTGTAAAGAACTGTCTCAATAAATTAAATAATTGTTGATGCTGCATTGACATTTTACAACAATTCTAATGAAAGTTTGCCTCCTAATGTGATATTTATAAATAAAATAGGCCCTAGACTTCAGCCATGTTGATTTATGAATCTGAGCTCAATGCGGCGGGAGAAGGAGTTGGAGCACGGTGAGAGTTTAGGAAACATTATTTATATGAAAAATAGGAAATAAGGTCCTTTCCTTAATGGTTATTCATATCACATTGACGCAATACATGTATAAAGTCTATTTTAAATAAACCAAAAAATCATAATCTACACGAATCAAATGTTAATTTGTTTCCAAATCAAAGCACCAGTTGTAGTTTTCTATGGTTTTATCTATTTCCTTCTTTACACTTAACAGCCGTATAAGTCAAGAACAATTTTGGTATTTTCAACTAAAGTGTCTACAACAAGGAAGCTTTCGACTGTTTGCCCAAACAAACCGTCTTTTGACGTTTAAGTATTACGCACATATCAATATTTCAGTATAATGGCCGGTCATTGCAATGGTAAATAGCATTACTTCTTGGATATCTGGATAAATTCATAGGTGAGATGGCACACGTCCATATAGGCAGTATTTGTAAAACAAAAGAAATCCCCCCCCCCCACTGAAAAAAATGAAAGTGAACTCAAAATAAAAGCTTGTTTAAAACAATAAAATTATTAATGTAACTTTGAACGGCCGGACAAGGGACTGATATACGGATGAAAGACATGACCCAGTGTATACAAAGAAGTACACTGATGTCGAAATACAAACCATTGTAACTTAGAAAAAATAACACACGATTTTATTAATCATTCATACCACTTTTATTACAACAAATATCCTATACAAGACCAGAAACTATATCATAAAAGATTATAAAATGGTTAGAGCAAATACATGTACACAAAATGGCATAGAAACATGTATATACAATGTTACAGTAACACAAGTTCTGACATAAACAAATGTTGTTGTTGCTGTTGTTGAAAAATTAAAGACATTAAGGAAAGACAATTCTGGAACAACTCAATCAGATACAAAAACATTGACCAAGGAAAGTGTCTCTGTATGATAACTAGCCTAATTATCTCCCTTTAGCTTGTGCAGACATAACTATCAATAAAGCTTAAGGTGCAAAGTTTACGTTTTCTTATGAAAAGATAAGGACACTGATTTATCAAGCATACGATTGTTTGGCATGCTGATAAAAGCATGATTACTTAAAAAACTTGACAAAACATGTGTATTTAACTCAGCATTTTATTACTCAAATCCTCTGAATAATCATTTGTAGGCCTTTCAGATAAAAAATACATCCTATTCCAAGACACACAACCTTTGCATGAATTGTTGTTGGATTACTCCCCTTTTTAAACTTTGATGCGCGTTTTAAGCGCAAATCATTACTTCAGAAACATTATGTTACAATGTAATAACCTTTTTTCTTGAATCTTAACAATATGAAATAGTTAACCACAAATTCACTCGATTAAAATCTTATCTTCCATAATATTTTTTACAAACTCCACGCAGCGGTTACTCCTATCAGTAAAGAACATACGGCCGTCACAGAGCTTGGTATTCCTAGTATTTTTCAATTCAAATTCTAAAATTTGAAACTTCCTTTTACATCAGGTTCCTTTATTTCAATAAGTATGGACAAAAACGTAATAATTATATAAAAAAATAATATTTCGTAAAAATAATGAAATTAGTTATGACCACAATTCTTAGTTAATTTGTTTCCTTTCTGACAAACAAACGCCATGTTTGGTCACATGTCATCCTGGTACCTATCGTCACGTGAGCTATAGTGGTGACGTAACCGATGCAAGGAGTGTGATTTCATATAATTACAGCAAAATAGAGATACAATGTTAAAATGTAATAAAGGAACACATACATCAACAGCCTGGTATTAAACTAAATCACGCGGAAACGTTAATTGTGGAATGATCGTAAATACAATAAAATGTAAGAAATAAATGGTTATACGCAGGAATTATTCAAATTATTCGAAGACAATATTTTACAAAGGGAGGTAAATATCATTATTCATGTTTTGTTTTCTAAAGATTTGATGATATGTGATACTATGAAACTGTCACGTGTTATAAACAGGCTGTCATACAAATACAATGTTGACAGCGTTACATAAAACTTTCAAAATTTGCGCACACACAGAAAACTGTCAATACTCATAAATAATTATTAATCATAGCATTCAAGCTATTTAATGGAATATAATTTAGATCATTACAAAGTTCTATTGATTTTCCCCAGTATCCTATAGTATTTTTCTATGATAAAATAAATTGAGCGGAAAGTGTTGAACATTTTCGCTGTAGCCATAAAAAAGATGGAATATTAGGCTTAAATTAATAGAGGCGCGACATAACAAGAACCCTTTGTTATGCGTAGACTTTATATAATATAGCTATGTAAGCCATATGTATTGTTATGTATTGTTGTGCCTTTATTTAGACAAAGAAAACTGAAAGTAATTCAGACATACATGTAAGTACAAGTAAAACAACTACATTGTAGTTATATATGATGGCTTGAAAAGATAAAAAATGGGAATATAAACTCAATATTTCATTAGGGGAAACAACGAGAGAACTCAGCAATCAACATAAACTAGTCACTCATGTAACCAATTAATTTAATTAATAATTTGTAACATGCTTTTTACTCAAAAAATTGAAAACCACTGAATTAGTATTCTTTACGCTTTCATATGCTAGCTGCTTCGACCATTAATTGCTAAATTTTAGTAATGGACTTGCCCTTTTTTCAATTTGGAGCAGTTCATTCTAAGTTTAGGGGTGATTCAATATCAAAATGAAAAAATTGAGCTACAAACAGTATAAAGCATGACCATAGTACATGGATGTGCAGGCTGGCCTGGTTCAATATTGATGACATTGGTTATCACTTTTAGAGGTGAATGGTTAACCCTTCAGTACGCTTGCGACCATAAAAATTTGACGTGATATGTCACCAGTATTTAAAGCACCTGGCCAACAGGTCTACATTTCCTTTGTTTCCACGCACTCTTACCATACTCCTTATCTCTCCAACAATTCCATATCTCACATTCAGCAAACATCCATCGACAATAATAACATGGTAACTACACGTACACGTTCACGTACACGTACACATTTAAATCGTACAATTCATTCACACAAAGATTCTATAAAATCAGTCATGTGCCAAAGCTTTTTGTTTTAAGGACACGGTCTTTGCATAAAATTTACATCACACAAACAGAATAAAATCACTTTTCTATCAATAGAAACACACATGTATATTCTATACTAAAACAATGTAAACAACACTTTTAAAGGCAACATAAATATACATAAATTAATATACATAATTTTAAATCCTAATACACTTACATAAAACTTGGAATTGATATAAATATACAAAAACGATCCATAAATAAGATACATGTATATTGCTAAAAACTCTCTCATTCCTTGTATGTTAAGGAAAAGTAACACATGTTTTCGAATTTTAGCGTACAATAAAACCTGTGTTTATTAAGTTCTACAGTGTATATAAGAATCGTGTCATTAAATGTTAACGTTTCCACCAGAGTGGTCTCTAGAAGCAGGTTCATCTGTATATCTAATAAGACTTGATTACCAAGCTCAAAAATTAATTTCCCCAAAATTTATATGAGATTAACCAAACAGAAATGTCTGCACATCAATTGCTTATAAGGCTTACTCATTTCAGTCGAAAAGAAATTAACCTTAACCCTTAAAGTCAAATCAGCATAGATGACGGCTAAAACACTAGGCCTACTTATAAATATTTCTATATAAAAAGATAAACATTTGACCTCAGGTCAGTTTAGCCCTTGTTCATGAAGACGTAAAGTAAATAATGGAACATAAAATGCTTCCAGCGTTCAATCTCCAAAGGACACTTTTATTTTTGTTGCTCGTGATGCGAGAATCAAAGACATCATTAAACAAATTTACAAATTAGGCCATCCCAAGCCCAAGTTTTAACAACAAATATAAATTTTTGTTTCACAAAATATCAGGGTTATAAAATAGTTCCTAATTTTGTTTTTTTCAATAAAGATGAATTTAGTGTTGATATTTTTAAAATCTTTTACTACAATGTTATTCTAAATAAATGCTGGTATTTCCAGCTCGACAAATCACTTCCAGAGTATGTGTAAAAGATAAAAAGCTTCTTTCAGAAACGAACTAAAATAAATTGTGAATAAACTATCGAATCACTAAGTTAAACAGACATGCACAATATTCTTTGTTCGACTTATTATTGCATAAAATTATTCTGTCAGTTTTATATGTAATAAAAAATGCTTCTAATATCAACATAATTGGTTTTGATAGGTCATGTGACTATTTTGAGCGCAATTATACAAATGCACGTGTAAAATGTGTAAGAATTGCTTGTAATATGGTAGATACAATAACAGATGAGGTTGTAAAAGGTTAATTGGTTCTAAACCCTTTTCAACAACCTTAGAAGACTTTATATTTACATGGTTCAGCTTTAACAGTGGTCTTTTTAAGAAATTTTTTTTTAAAGATTATTTTTATAATTATAGAATATTGATAACATTGTGCAATATTTGAATATTGAGCTAAATGACTGATCAATTAAGAGGTGAATTATAACAAATAATCAATGCAGCCTAAAGTAAAAAAACACAAAAAAATCCAAATACTACAGACCCCTTCCATTGGCATGAAATATAAAAATCAATACGAATACCTTAAAAAGCCCGACTTCGGTCGATATGAAGTTTAGACTTATTCAGTTGCTATTAGAAATAAAGCAAACAATTGGCAAAAATACACTAAACCAATTCGATTGGCGTAAAATTTTACCAATCCAATCGCCATTAAAATAAAGCACTCAAATGGCACAAATACCATAAACCGCTTCAAATGGTATAAAATTTAGACCAATCCACCATTTATTGACATAACGCACTCAAATTGTAAAAATGTCAGGGACCACTTCGACTTTAAAAGTAAAGCGCTCAGATTGCATATTCATGTTTACCATAAATATCATCACCCATTTAAGGACTTCACCAAACGGCATATAACCCAGATCACTTTATTGTCATGGAATTACTTTCTCATATTATCTATACGTTGGTACATGATTTCAAACCTTTTCTGACTTAATTTTAAGGAGGGGGATTGGTCTGTTCGGGCCGTTTCGACATGACCTAGCTAAAAATGAAATTTATCTAAAATAAAATACAAATTAAACAAAGGACAAGTGTACTTAAAACAGAGGCAACAAAGCCAGAGGCTTTTGAACATGTCTCGTCTTTGCTTATCCTGACGTCACTAAACACGTTAATGGCGTCTATGAAATATTCCATTTCACCTTTTGGGCACGTGCGCATGGTAAGTGCAACGCATCTTCTCATTCTGAAAAAGAAATGTATTCATAAGATCAGTCTTTTCGGGTGTGATTGTATTTATCAATTTGAAATAATTTATTAAGTCAAAGCCTTTGCTAAAGTCGCTAGGCGGAGTGAAAAACATATAGAAAACATGTATAATTGTTTACAGGGCAATGTCGCTTTTCATAAAGGATCTTCAATCCATCATCGTTATCATCATCATTAAAGTCGTCATTAAAGTCATCATCATCATCATCATCATCATCATCATCATCACAACCACTATCTATCAACGTCATCTATTCCAAAGTCCAAACAAGCACATGTACTGGTTTGTTTAAGCAAAAATTCGACTAAAATCAAGGAAGTGTAAAAACTATAATTAATAAGTTTGTATCGTTTGAAACAAATAAAACACGTGAATTTGTAATGGTTGAAACAAATAAAACACGTGAATTTGTATTGGTGGAAACAAATAAAACATGTAAGTTTGTACTGGTTGAAACAAATATAACACGTAAGTTTGTATTGGTTGAAACAAATTTAACACGTAACAAAGTAGGTAAACAAATATAACACTGGTTGAAACAAATATAACACATAAGTCTGTATTGTTTGAAACAATCATATCACGTAAGTATGTATTGGTTGAAACAAATTTAACACGTAGGTTTATATTGGTTGAAACAAATATAACACTGGTTGAAACAAATAAAACACGTAAGTTTGTACTAGTTGAAACAAATATAACACGTAAGTTTGTACTGGTTGAAACAAATATAACACGTAAGTTTGTACTGGTTGAAACAAATAAAACACGTAAGTTTGTACTAGTTGAAACAAATATAACACGTAAGTTTGTACTAGTTGAAACAAATATAACACGTAAGTTTGTACTGGTTGAAACAAATATAACTCTGGTTGAAACAAATAAAACACGTAAGTTTGTACTGGTTGAAACAAATATAACACTGGTTGAAACAAATAAAACACGTAAGTTTGTACTAGTTGAAACAAATATAGCATATTAATTTGTATTGTTTGAAAGAATGTTGTAATGGTACACTTACTGACATTCCTGATCTGTGACTTTTTGAAGGTTATCAATTTGACCATGACACAATTCTAGAGATGACCAACTGATTCTCTCCATGGAACACGTGTCGTTAAATCCTTCAGCAAAAAGATAAAACACATTACTTTGTACATATATAAACAATAATCTTATGAAACTAGTCAATTGTAATCAATATTCTCTCCCTCACACCACCACCCCAAACTATTCCTAAACCCCCAAACTATTCCTAACACCCCCAACAATTCCTAACACCCCCAACTATTCCTAACAATTCTAGACGTCATTATAAGGTATAGAGAACACAAACAAAACTCTGAGGGGGCAGTCAGATAGTGGACGTATATTCTTCGCTGTGTTGGTGTTGAAACAAACAAAACAACACCATATTGACCCGAAAGTGCATGACAAAAAGGCGCGAAAATTCCGCACAATTCTTCTGAATCAGCCTAAACATTTCTTGCCATTACTGTGATCATTTGATGACATATACATATATCAATAGTGAGCGCAAAATATTACGACCTTTCGCAATTTGCGATTTGCTTTTCGCCAGACCTAACCAAATGGTAAAAAAAATAAAAACTAGAAATGTGTCATCATGCCACGGATGCCCCCGCATGCAGCCAAAATTTCAGATGGTGCATTAATTTTTTTTTTTCATTTTAAGTTCAAAGCCCTTAAAACTTTTCAATGTTAACACAAACCATTTCCATACAACGTTCAAGGCACTGAAATTATTCAGTCTTAACCTTTAGAAAAAGCATATTGCATATTTGTAGCCAAAATAATGGCTAAAAGAATGAGTGCTGAAACTGAAAGTTCAAAATTTTTCCAACATTCAGGAAAGATAAGTTTGTCTAAAATCATTGAACCATGACCAAATTCAAACTTAAACTGCTTATTCCTAAGATGTATCTATATTATTTTCAAAGTGAAAGGGACATAACTCTGCCAAAAAATCATCGAACCATGACCAAATTCCAACTTGACCTGCCCATTCCTTTGACATATCCATATGTCAAATTAAAATTGAATATGTAACACTGTTAGGTAGATAATGAACAGAAACTGTAAATTTCATATTATTTTCAAAATGAAAGGGGCATAACTCTGCCAAAAATCATTGAACCATGACCAAATTTGAACTTGACCTGGGCATTCCAAAAACATATCCAATGTCAAATTTGAGTTGAATGTGTTGTACCATTGGGGAGATAATAAACGGAAACTGAAAATTTCATATTACTTTCAAAGTGAAAGGGGCATAACTCTGCCAAAAATCATTGAACCATGACCAAATTTGAACTTGACCTGCGCATTCCATTGACGCATCCATATGTCACGTTTGAGTTGAATGTGTTGTACCTTGAGGGAGATAATGAACGGAAACTGAAAATTTCATATTATTTTCAAAGTAAAAGGGGCATAACTCTGCCAAAAATCATCGAACCACAACCAAATTTGAACTTGACCTGCGCATTCCTTTGACGCATCAATATGTCACGTTTGAGTTGAATGTGTTGTACCTTGAGGGAGATAATGAACGGAAACTGAAAATTTAATATTATTTTCAAAGTGAAAGGGGCATAACTCTGCCAAAAATCATCGAACCATGACCAAATTCGAACTTGACCTGTATTTTCTCATGACATATCCATATGTCAAGTTTGAGTTGATTGTGTTGTACCGTTGGGGAGATAATGAACGGAAACTGAAAATTTCATATTATTTTCAAAGTAAAAGGGGCATAACTCTGCCAAAAATCATCGAACCATAACCAAATTCAAACTTGACCTGTATTTTCTCATAACATATCCATATGTCAAGTTTGAGTTGAATGTGTCCAACCGTTCTTGAGATAATGAACGGAAACTGAAATTTCATATTATTTTCAAAGTAAAAGGGGCATAACTCTGCCAAAAATCATCGAACCATGACCAAATTCGAACTTGACCTGTATTTTCTCATGACATATCCATATGTCAAATTTGAGTTGAATGTGCCCAACCGTTCTTAAGATAATGAACGGAAACTGATGATGACGGAATGACAGAATGACGGAAGGACGGAAGGATGGAAGGATGGAAGGACGGAAGGACGGAAGGACGGAACAGGGTAACACTATATGCCCCGGCCATTACATGGCGGGGGCATAAAAACATTACGAAATATTTCTATTTACCCTTGGGAAATTTTGTGCAGTATTTGTCAGCATATTCTGCTGCATATTGAAAGTTCTTCACGTTCGAGTGTACGTTAGAATTGTCGCCTGTGGTCTCGTTGTGTTTGTACTTTAAATAGTCCGCGCATACTGGCAGTGATTTGGCCACACGGTCTATTTTATAGCGCTTTACACTGAAACATAGATATTTTTATATTATTGCATTTGATATTCTGAAATATAACACCTCAACTTAATACCATGTTATTTTCAAAATTAAATGAAACCGGAAGTTCCAAACCGGAAATACTGATTGAATATTTTAAGTTTATAGAAGGAAACCTGTCTCTTTGATAAAAAAGACTTCTTTAACCAAAACTACAATGATTTTATTTTAAAATAAGATAGACTGGTTACTGGATAGTGACTGGTAAGACTGCAAGAGATTCCGAGATGAACTGACATAGCTTAGTAGTGGCCACCGTTGTCAAGTAGTTAAGGTCGCCTGACTTGTCACTAGTCCCTCACTGCTTTTGGTTCCAATGTCGTCAGAGACTTTGGATTCTTTCATGTGAGGAATATATTCAGCTAGTTTACAGAAGGTCGACTTTTTCTACTCTAGTACCCGATATAATAATGCATAAAATGCCACCTAAGGTCTTCCTCCGCCAGAAAAGCAGTATAATTGCCATATGACCTGCCGCTTGCATTCAAAGTGTTTATTATTGTATCCAATTCAGCTCAACGATAACTGCGTAATTTGTAATAATTCGTTATAATGACTGATCTTTGCAGTTTTATCCATTCCTGAAATCGACATTTAAGGCTACCATATTATACCAATGCAAAATAGGACATAGTCAGGCCCGCATGCACATCTTGCCAGTTTTTACTGCTGAAAATTCAGTTTTAAAGTCCCTTATTACTTATGGACCGCTCTATAACCTTTTTAAACTGTAAATGAACTGTTCCAAATTCAAAGATCAACAGGTTTAGGATAATAAATACATGTTGTCTAAAAATAGAACAAATAGATTCTTAATGCTTTAAATACCCGCAAATATATTCATGGTTGGCTGTTTTTGGCCATGGTCCTTGTCTCAGTTCCTTTCCTAGCTGTGACTCTACCTCTATCATGTACGTGAATGTCGCTGCGCATTCTGGGAATAAAAACATAAATATTGCATACATTTATCATTTTAATTACTGTTCATTATATACAATGCTAAATTCTGACAATAACCCTTTATTTATCTTACCATGCACATATATATGTTATTATAATTCGAAAAAAAAACCGAAAAAAAAAATACAAAAAAAAACCAACAAAAAAACCCCAAAAAAACATTCAAATATAAAAGTAATGATTTCTACAAACGTCATTATCATATTTACATTTGCTTTTGACATTAGACCAACAGAATTAAGGTATTCTCTCAGATTCTATAATTCTTATTCACGGTGATTTTTGCAGACTAGCTTAACCAAATCAGAAATTCCTTCAACTATTTTTTAACATACCACAAAATTCGTCCGCTGACGCAACGTGGAAAAGTTCGATGGCTTTGAAACTGGAATCTTTCAAGCCTTCAATGAACGCCTCTTTCTTAAAGTCCGGACACTCGTGAAATCCCTTGATAACACAGTCTAAATTCTCTTTTTGTGAATCACTGAAATACAAGAGAGTTAACGCTTTTAAAATAATTATTCTGCACAACAAATTGAAGCATGTATTTGTGACTTTATGTAATTTATGTTTTTAGGCAAAAGTTCTAAATTAACTTTGTTCACCCTGCTGCCACTGAGAGTGAGTAGTTATTGTCAAGATCAGTCTGACCAGGCACAAAATTGTAGGTATATAATTTTTTCTCATTGTTTGTTTGTTTGTTTGTGTGTGTGTTTTTTCTGTATATAACTGCAGTATATGAAAACATTATATGGACGCACAAAGAGTATCTATTCTGTCGCTAACTTCTTTAAAGACACGAAAATGCTAATTTTTACCAGTAATGGATGGAACAGGAACGGATAATAAAGGTGTATTTTTTACAAACAACGGATGGAACAGTAACAAATAATGGAGGTGTATTACTGACCAATAACGGATATTACAGTAACAAATAATGGAGGTGTATTACTGACCAATAACGGATATAACAGTAACAAATAATGGAGGTGTATTACTGACCAATAACGGATATAACAGTAACAAATAATGGAGGTGTATTACTGACCAATAACGGATATAACAGTAACAAATAATGGAGGTGTATTACTGACCAATAACGGATATAACAGTAACAAATAATGGAGGTGTATTACTGACCAATAACGGATATAACAGTAACAAATAATGGAGGTGTATTACTGACCAATAACGGATATAACAGTAACAAATAATGGAGGTGTATTACTGACCAATAACGGATATAACAGTAACAAATAATGGAGGTGTATTACTGACCAATAACGGATATAACAGTAACAAATAATGGAGGTGTATTACTGACCAATAACGGATATAACAGTAACAAATAATGGAGGTGTATTACTGACCAATAACGGATATAACAGTAACAAATAATGGAGGTGTATTACTGACCAATAACGGATATAACAGTAACAAATAATGGAGGTGTATTACTGACCAATAACGGATATAACAGTAACAAATAATGGAGGTATATATTACTGACCAATAACGGATATAACAGTAACAAATAATGGAGGTGTATTACTGACCAATAACGGATAACAGTAATAAAAAATGGAGGGGCATAATTGACCAATAACGGATGTAACAGTAACAAATAATGAAGGTGTTTATACTGACCAATAACGGATATAACAGTAACAAATAATGGAGGTGTATTACTGACCAATGAACATGATGAATAACGGATGGAACAGTAACGGATAATAAAGGTGTATTTTTACAAAAAAAACAGATGGAACAATAACGAATAATGGAGGTGCATTTTGACCAATGACGGATGGAACAGTAACGTATAATGGAGGTTTGTTTCTAACAAATGGAACAGTAACGGATAATGAAGGTGTATTTTTACCGAAAACAGATGGAACAGTAACGAATAATGGAGGTGATTTTGACCAGTAACAAATTGAACAAAAACGAATAATGGAGGTGTATTATTGACCAATAACGAATGGAACAGTAACTGATAATAGATATGTATTTTTGACCAATAACGGATTTCTCAGTAACGGATAATGGAGCCGTATTTTTGACAATACCAATAACGGGTTGATCAGTAACGGATAATGGAGGTGTATTTCTGTTTTATTGAAATATTGAGTTTTATAGCCCGCAGAACACGTTTGCACCCATAGAAAAATTGACATATAAAACATATACCTGCACAAAAAGTCGTTCACATCCTTGGGTTTCTGTGAATTCATAGCGGTCATAAGTAGGTCGAAGCAGGGCTTCACCACATCTGTTTTATCCTCGACACAGCCACCAATTACTCCGTGATCCACCAATAAAAACGCAGCTACTGAAAATAAAATTAATAAAACACTTTTAAAGGAATTCTACTGAAGTAAAAATGCCTAAACAAATACAATTTGAATAACCTACATACATCAACTTGGATACATAAACAGACTGGTATACAAAGGCTAATTGATTTAAACATATTTTATTGCTCTTTTTTTTTACACATTTATAACATTATATTATCATAGTATAAATACAAAAGTAGCAAAAGGGTTGAACCACGAGTTCTTACAACATCAGCAAACGGTTCTTCCCTGATATATTGAATTATCTAATAATAATAAGACAGTTACAAACCAAAATGTACAAAGGCTAATTACTCAGAAAATAATGGAAAATAATATTAAATTTTTCGTGTAATTCTTAGACCGATTTTAGTGAAAAGCGTTGCAACGCTTTTCATTTATGGGCCATTTTCACAACTGGAATGATTATTCTGGAAAAACGGATTGAGCAAACGATCTGAAATTCTGAAAAACTCTTTGGAGTGCCCTGAAAAATAAAGATATATAGCATTTGATGTGGGGATAATATTGAGAATTATAAAAAACAAGTATTAATTTTAAGGAGAAATTAAGTGACACTAAAAAAGCTGTGTTAAAGAGGTTTATATTTATTTCATACATCGGATACAGGGACATTTTCAAGTAGGAGATAGTTATAAATGTAATCTTTTCATCGACAGGATATGCGTTTATACGCCTCACACTTGTTATCAAGCATTAGTGAGATATTTGTTATTTATTTATAAAGCAATTACGTGACTTTGTCTTTGAAGGCCTATTTTACCCCCGAATATTTTATTTTATATATTTTCACAATTTCAAAGCCTTTTTTTTTCTTTTTTGGTGTACTGTTACAGTTTCCAACATGTTGCACATTGGCGATGTTGTTGATTACGTTTTCTTATTTTTTATTTTTTGGGGGGCTTGAACATAGATCCTTGTTTCTTTTTAAAGAAGATTATAATACATAATCAAAAGCAAAGTCAGCAGATCACAATACAATACAATACAATACAATACGATACGACACGACACGACACGACACAATAAAATACACTATCTTTATTTCTCTCAAAAAGAAGACATGCACAATATATACATGACAACACGAGGTAAATAATACAATAGATATAAATCAAGGCACCAATCAATCATACGTATTTCCTCATGGAAAGAAATTCTATACAATAAATAAATATGTTTATTCTAATAAATAATGTCATTCTCAAGAACATTAAATGAGGGGGGGGGGGAATCTTACATAATTGTTTACAGTTCATATGGCATAAAACATTTTAAACATGCTAAATGTGTGTATGCTACTTCAATTTAAAGGCACATTATGTCCTATAAACAAATAAATATTTACTTCTTTTCAAAAGGCATACGTGAATTTTATAATGTTTAAAGTAAGTGTTTATAGAATGTTAGATACTTGTTTCCTGTAAAGGGTGGCGATAAATGAGAACAAATTTGTCATAAAAATAGGAAAATGTAAATAAATGAGTAGTTTGACTTCAATACGAAATACTTATTCACTATAATGTATTGATTGCCAAAAAGCAATAGATGAAAATCATTGTTCAGGTACTTCAGGTAATGCGTATCAGGATGTTTCACATTCAGCACTATTTTGTTCAGGCGGTAATAATAAAAACATGGTGTAAATTCTTCATTAAAATATTATACAGCAAATGTTTGCATTTTCTTGAGAGAAAAAATTATGTAGTTATTTTCATAGGCTTTATGTGCCTTTAACCAAATTGCATTTGGAACGCAAGCTTATCTTCTTTTGGATTTCCCTAACTGATTTTTTACTCATACTTTTCACAGTTTAAAAGATTTTCCTGTTTTTACATGATTAACGTTGTTTGTTACTTTTATTTAATCTAGCTTTTAATCATTTCATCGGTTATTATACAAGAAATTCTGGCGCTAAACAAAGTATGTCATGTATACTTATTAAAATATTTCGAAAATTCTATTTTAATACCAATGTTCTTTTAATGTATTTCGAAACACTAAAATTAAAAATAAGCTCATCTCAACACATGCAGGCGTAACATTTGTTTTATTTTCCCGGTAAGTTAAGCCGTTGTAACGCCCGCTTTAGAAGTGTGCATGAGTCAGAAATAATCTAACTGATGTGTTTCGAATGATGAAAATAGCGACCTGGATGTAAATACTGATTTAATTCTCTTTCTGTGCTATCCCTATAGTTATGTTCTTTTAATTTTTTTTATTAAATTTCACATGCATAATTGCTTTTCCATACATAAATATTATAAATAATGTGTTAGAAGTTCATATGTTATTTATTTTTATCAAAATGATAATTCTTCAGTAAATTTTAAGACTCAAATTACTATTTCGACATTTGAGTATTATTACCGTTCAATATTTATATATATAGCATTCTAGTTATCTGTTATGCCATTACAGTTTTTATTGTTTGTACGCACATTAATGCACAGAAGGGTACTTTAGGTATTCCTCCACCATTAAATAAACCCCAGAAAAAAAGAACTTAAAAAGAAACAACGCAAACAATTACAATAACAACAAACAAACATTATGCTGGATGTGAAGATAAAGAATTTACGTCATTTCTTTATGAATGCGTATGTATGAATGGCTGAAATATTCTTCCAATTATTCTACACTCTGCATAAGTAATATGTGAAGATAGCTTATAAACCACACCGCTATACTTATACCAATATCAACTTGGCAGGAATTCAATACACAAGAATAAAACAGAATTTATAGTACGGTGAACACATGTGTTTACACAGAACTGTGGCACTCTTCAGTTTCTATGAATAAAAAGTCATCCACATACAATTAAAACTATAAACTCACAGAGAGTAATTTTAGATACATGGCGTTTGTAAATCAATACCAAATGATGGTCGGGTTCGATAAAGCAACAGTATGGAACCAGTAAGGGAAAAATCATTGAATGGTTGAATAATATATCAAAATCGATAGACGCTTTACTTTATCATACAAATGATGCCGGCGTTCCTTTGTATGAGATATAATTGAGAGTGAAAAAAAAGATGAAAAAAGAAGAAAGAAAAACAACGGCTGTTAGTAAACGACCATAAAGTTTCTTCATTGTAAAAAAGCTAAATTTAGAAATCATCACTAAATAAAACTAATCCAGGGATCGCGGGTTCGAGTTCTGCTTTGGTCACGACTGTTCTTTCCCTTAAACACCAGAAATGGTTGGTTCAATCAACATGACTCGAAACTTTTTTTTCCTTTACAGTAGATCTTCAATAATGACAAAACTCGATAAATTAGTTCAGTATGTTATAGTTATCTATTGTGTATATATATACATATATGTATTTTATGGGTATATCTTCATAAGTTTCCACGTATGCATAGGCACGCGTACTTACCAGAAAGTTTATAGAAATATACCTTACTGAACGGTTAACATGGTTAAGGTCTTTTTCATAAGTTTCATATATACTCTCATGTACACAAAATAATACATGGGATACAAAGTTCGTATAATTAGAATAGTTGACACCATGCATAATTAATTAAATAATGCCTTATTTTGTCTGTTAAAATATTAATTCCTGTCTGATACAATATTGATTTTCTATCGGTTGTAAAACATGTAATATGATTCATCTAATTATGATACAGTTTCAGACTAAAATTGTATTCACCCATCTGTCAACATAATAATTACACATCTTCACGAACTGATTCCACCGATATTAAAATAAAACAAAGAAATATTATGCAAAATTGAAAACAAATGAAATGCAAAATCAAAGATATAAAATAAAATTTAAATAGTTATATTTAAACAGTAGAAAAAAAACATATAAAGATATCTGACAGATAAAATTATATCCAAAATATTAATTTGGAATTTAAGAAAATGCTTGCGAGATGATAAAAAAAACAACAATTTGGCTAATAAAGTTGTTTATTGGACAAAAAATTCGAAAATAAAGTTTTGTTGAGGCAAATAAATACACAATTAGAAAACAACTCAATATTAATATGAATTCTAAGGGGTACACGCATTTTTGTTAGACCGGCTAATGATTTCCTGGACGATGAACAAAGAAACATTATCTGATATAAAGGAACAACAATACCAACACATGTGAGGCGAGTATCAGCAAATAAATCCAATCTGCCGCCATAGGTGCATAGATCGATAATATTGCCTGCCCACCATCTTAAAACGATTTCCGTTTCGATTCAGTACATGTGCCAAATTTCATATATGATTATTAAAAAAGCAACAGCAAAAGCTTTCTTTTGCTTAATTTTGAAAATCCGTCTTTTAAAAAAATCATGCCTGTAGGAATAGATTAAGCTATAGAAGGGCCGAAATCAATGATTTTAACATATATGAAATATGAAAAATACTCACCTATTACTAAAATATGCATTATTCCGAACATGTTTTCCATTTTTTATCAATAATTATCCAATTCTGACAGAATATCTTTTGTATTTCTGCTGCTAGAAAATGAAAAGTATTCCTAACGAGATCCAAATTGTAACTGCATCCGCTGAAGGTCGTCTTATGACCGAGTGATATCGATTTTTTTCCAGAAACAAGGGAAACTACTCTTACTTTCATTGTAATGCATTGATACACGGTTTTGTTCTCGTCGAAATTTTTTATCAAGAACAATAAAAAGGTATTATTTGGATATTCTTGTAAAACATTTCTCAAAAAAATGTTCAAAAAGTTTAAATTTATTTGGTATGGACGAATGGGTTTGTCCTCAAACAATTTATTGTATGCTAATATAGATATGTAACATCGCTTCATGGATCTTTCACTTAGCAACAACATCCATATATAATACATGGTCTGTTGTTACGGATCAATTCACTTTTATTCATTTTTTAATTTGTCATTGAAATTCTGCAATATCTTAACTTAGTCATTTCTCAGAATATAGATGTAGTATATATAATGATCTCTAAAATATGTGATAAAATATCATGAATATTTCATATGATTGTGCAGGTATATTTTAACATATAAATTACATGTATACTGTTATTACTGTTCTTTCATAATGAACTTAACATTTCCATGTTGCATAATGTTACTTAGTATCGGACCGATATCGTCCCATGGTATTGTATCGTTGGTTATGTTCCGTTAATTGGCTTAAACGTATATTTCACGGGAGGTAACTTGATAGCTGAATGATGATATGTCACGTGATAACGTGATAAGCTCCCTTTGAAACTTAATTATATACAATATACTATACATTTTACTCCCAGGTGTCTAGTGTAACAACAAACAACGTATATTCATCATTAATTATTTATTTATTAATTATTTATTTGTGGTCCAACAAATACATAAAATTATATCGTAATGTTCTATTTATATAATTGATTGTCAATATTAACATTTGTACTGTATATGTATTTTTCAAAAATAAACATATGTACAATACAATACACACTGTGATGAACGGAATAGAACGCAAAGGACGTCGCAGAACGGCTATTTCTACAGTTCAACATGCATAGTCATTAACGGAAGAGAACGGTCAAGTCTACAATACAATGTACACTGTGACGAACGGAATAGAACGGTAAAGTAAACACCACAAAGCACATCACGTTTTTGTAGAATAAAACGGGTAGTTCTACAATTCAATACGCATAGTTATTAACGGAATCGAACGGTCGAATCTTATATACAGTAATTCACAAAGCGGAAAAAAGTTTTATGATATTTGCAGGCATTAGATGCTTAAATATCTAGAGTTATGTATTTTTCAACTACAACTCCATAAATAATATTAATCTAAAGATTGTTCATACTTTATATCTAAAATTTCAGTTTAAGTGAAACCTTAAAGGCCCATTATTCCTCAGAATGTCAAAAGTATTTTTTATTTCTGACGTCCAGTGACAGTTTCCACAAATTTATTCATTGGTCAATTACCCGATCCTTAATTTGCTTCTGTTGCTTTTCGCCAATAAGTACAGTTGTACACATAGTGATTTATTACTTTGTATGGCACTCAAAATACCACGTTTAATTTTGCTACTTTTATGACAAATAATTTCACATTCCACACTTCTATCTACAGTTGAGAAGCATCTAACATGCTCTAAAACCATTACTTAGACGTTATAAAACTCATATTTGCCCTTTTGAATTAAAGATGAAAAATATTCGTTTCTGAGGCATAATGTGGCTTTGAAATTTAGGACGTATATCACTAAATTTCTTCTTTCCATTGGTAATCAGCTATCAGCTCCACTTGTTTAGTTTGTTTAACATGCTTGTACAGAGCCTCTAGAGACTCGAACACGGGCACCTTGAATGGACTTCCAGGCACGTGCACACCAGACCATTTCACCATGATGATATACTCGCCCGGCTCCTCGGGATCGTACCGGCAAGTTATTGTTCTTTCGTCCTCGCGGTCTCTTTTCATGTCTACACGGAATGCACCTGGGAAGGGAAAAAACCGCTGTATTTTGGTCAGACAAGTATTCATTTTGACACGAGTTATCCTCGAAAAAAAAAACACATCAAATTTGATTGAAATCAGGTCCTATAATTAAAAAGTGCTATGCGTTAAGTACGCAAAAACATAAGATCTAAACTTAAGACGGATTAGAATCGTACATAAAAATAGAAAAATAATTGAGCCGCGTCATGACAAAACCAACATAGTGCGTTTGCGACCAGTCTACTTGCTATATGGTTTGTAAGCGAACAGCATGGATCCTGATCAGACTGCGCGGATGCGCAGGCTGGTCTGGATCCATGCTGGTCGCAAACCCATTATGTTGGTTTTGTCGTGACGCGGCTCAATTATTTACCTCGAGGTCCTCGGATCCGTACAGACAGTTGACCGGCCCCAGCTCCGAATGTTTCTACGATAAATTTACTCTCAAACCTCTGTATCACACCAGGTTCGATGCCTGGACCGAACACCCGAACTTTCCTCGGATCTGGCGGTTCACCGATCGGTATAGTGAATGGACTTCCTGTAATTACATATGATTAAATTGTTAACTTTCTTTTCAAGTAAAAATATAAACAACATTAGCATTTCCCTAATTTTTCTCTGCAAAAAATTGCATCCGATTTCTGGCTATGGTGCTGTTGGTAGTTTTTACTCCGGGTCAGGGCAGTAAGCCACATTGAATTTATAAAATAAAATAAAATTAAATAAAATATAAATAAATAGATAAATAAATAAATAAATAAAATAAATAATTAATAAATAAAATAAATAAAAAAGTAAGAACAAATAAATAAAAATAGGACAGAAATAATAAAATTCTCAATATTTAGAATATTAAGAGCAAATGGTTCCTACATCTTCATTAATCAATTATCTCTTTAAACAAAGGGAATAAAATTGAAGGTTTATATTCACCTGGAACACTTTCACCGTCATATTTAATCACCAGTTTATGCCGACACGCCTCCGTCGGGAACATACGTAACGTATATTTTCCGTTACGGTGGTCAATTAGATCACAGCGTGCGTTGTGCCTTAACCCTTGACAGTCGGCAAGCACTTCCCCTAAAATAATGAAAACACAGAATTCTAGAAAATATGTCTGATAATGCTATAAATATTATATAAAATTATGACTCTTTGTTAAAGTGTGGTTCATTATGCTGATTGGTATGACTATTTTTAGAAACGGAACAAATCTCAAAAGTTCATTGAGTCGTAGGCTAGGATTTCTGTATGGCAAATGAAAAAAAAAACGCTTCCTAACAACAACTTGAGGGTTATTTGATAATGAATCAATATAATCATTTTCACAAGTTTACATTGTATACACAAAAAATACAGATAAAATAAATTTCAGGTAGATCCGTGTAGCAAACTATATTCTTTTTGACATAATTGTTTGAAAGGCAAACAGTATTGACGCTCTTACCGTTTCCTGCTTCGGATGTGTCCACTACGGCCCGTAACTCCTGACCAACATACCCGCCCCTTAGACCCGGACCCTCAACTTTCACCTTGTCACTGTGACCTTTCGTAGTAATATTGACCTTAAAAGGAGATCCGGGTACTTGAAAGCCCGACCATTCCACGTGAAGGAGATACCCGCCTGAAAATTGAAGAAACAATATTAAATATCATAATAAAAAAAACGAATATTTATCATAAAATTTTGGTCCGACACATTTTGACCACATTAACATTGCATGGGCTAGTTTTAGTTACTTTCAGCCTATATTGGCTGATGGCAAGCAATGAGTTGGGAAGAAGGTACCTGCCTCTCAGTCAAGAACTCTTGAGTAAGAGCTGCACTGATGTGACTGCAACGTGGCCTTGTGTGACACTAGTACCGGTTAGTCTTAAGAAATGGATTTAAAAATGTTTCAGTCGATGTTGCATTGTCGAATTTAAACAAGTAAGCAGTTTGTTCATATTAAACAAAATAAAAGAGAGCAGAGAACACGAGAAGAATCTTTGTAAGAAATTCCAGCACTCTGTTAACAAACTGAATAGATTACATCTATGAAATGGTTCAAATCCACCGATGCGTTGAAAATTAAAGCCCACACCAGGGGACAGAATGTTATCCGACATCAATGTTTGGCCTCGGTGATCAGCTGAATGAGCATCGATATTTACAGTAAATCAGTGAATAGCTTTTCTATATTATTTAACAAGGATATTTTAAATACAAAATGAAAATGCTTTACCAGGATAGGGGGCTGCGTATTTACACTTGTAGCGGTCGTATTTCATCGCCCGCATTTCAACGTCAACATCCGTCTTGACGCCCGTCATCCGTACACGTGGAATGCCTGTAATATTTAGTGATGTTAACTGCAAGAATCGTCACGTGACGTTTAATAAAGTTTTAATATTTCAGGTAGATTCTATATACATGTAACAAAGTAATATTTTGTTTAGTTCTACCTATTCTGAAAAAAAAGGAAATGAACTTATATCATATTAATTTTGTTAATCAGCCAATTTGTTAAACATAATTATGATGCATAATCCGGTACTGACCTAACAAAATGACATAGTTTCGTATTTGTGTACATGAGATACCTAAAACACACTTAACAATAAAGAACGGCAACTCAAATTGATGTTGTAGTTTTTATAAAGAAATCTCCCTTAATGTCGTCTGCTCGAGTTACACCTGTTACCTAGATGTCGAATGATACGAAATGAAGTTTTAAAAACATCTTATCAATAAAAAGTCAGACTATAATTACCTGGACCAGCCTTCTTTCCATCTACCATGAACTCCGTAGGTACCGTTGCACGTGCTGTGCGACAACCTTCTCCCGTGACGAGCACGTGCGCATGGTTCACTGGTAGGACGGGACCAGGACAATAGGCCAGGATCGGAGACTTATCCAATGGTACAGACGACCAGTAGAGATGAATGTAATGGTCACCTGTATATCAAAATATCGTAATGTTTTAATAGTTGAAATTTGCCGAGTAAATGAAAATTTACGTATTACAGCTTATGCATTTCGGTGAGATAGTTAAATTTTTCAGTATGATACAGAGGAACTCACAATGTTGGTGAAATATAGAGGTTTGGTTCCAATTCTTTGCATTTAAAGATACAGCAAAGTAGAATCATGCGTAGGGAGCAAGCAGAAATAAAAATGGACGACAATTAAATGCTTTTAAAAAATATATCATTTTTGTATGTGCTTGGCATCACGACGCATACTGTATTATCAACTTACAAATTAATTAGGTTATCACTATCCTAAAAAATATAAAATAATAAAACGTACAGGCACATAATAAACCTAAGCATACAAATAATTATTTTATCGTGCGCTGCTAATGGCATATTTTGAAATTAGTGTTTTCTTTAATAAATTCAAAACCAAATAAAAATTCAAAATTACCTTCAACCTTGGCAGTGAATCCCACCTGTACTTTACCCGGGTCCGGTTTCCGTATATTTACCGGTAAACGGCCATCGGGTGATAGCACCTCTGCTGTAAACGTTCCTGAAGACGAAGTCATAAATCGTTAATTAATCATTAATCGAGCATAAATCTATCATAGAACTAATCATATGAAATGACAATGCCTGCTTTTCACTTTAGATCTACAAGAACATTTTCACACACACAAATATTTAAAATTTTCGGAAGACATTTTTATAAAACAGATTTTAAAAAATTCAGGTAAACGATCTCATATTTTATAAGTTAATTAGCATGCATATTCACGGTTACTATGTTTAATATTTCTTCCCCCATCCGTATCAAACGTATATGCGCAGTAGATTCAAATTATAACCTCTAAAACAATATATTAATACAAGTGAAGTAAACGAGCGTTATGAAGTTTAAATATTTAATTAGATCTGTTCTATAGACTAAAACTGAAGGGTGGACAAAATTTATATGAGCCGCGTTACGACAAACCAACGTAATGCGTTTGCGACCAGCATTGATCCAGACCAGCCTGCGCATCCGCGCAGTCTGATCAGGATCCATGCTGTTCGCTTACCAACTCTATTACAAGTATAGAAACTGATAGCTAACAGCATGGCTCCTGATGCGCAGGCTGGTCTGGATCCATGCTGGTCGCAAACCCAATATGTTGGTTTTGTCATGGCGACGCTCATATGACAATCTTTTTATGTAAACGTGTAAGCAATAAATGAGCAATACATACTATGTTTCAGAAATATATCTCTGTCAACAAAGACCGTATACATGTTTATCTATATAATTCCAAAAAAACTGTAGTCTTGATATACATAATATTGTAAGAAATAAAAACGTTATACAAATTAGTGTAATTTATATGATTACAAGAAAAACAAAACAAAAGAATGCACTTACCAGGTCCAGCTTCTCCTGTGTTGAAATTAAGGACAGTTTCGGAGTCGCACGCGAGTGCCAGGTGGTCATTTTCGTCCTTTAAGTCCGAAAGGTCATCCATCAGAAAGACCTTCGAGCGGTCGGTAATCTGAGGGTGGAATGGGCTCCCTGAAATGAAGTTTCATAGTCTTCACAATTTATCAAGAAAGTAAACTATTTCAACAAAGCTCGTGCAGGAAAATTAACTAAATTTCGGAATTTAAAATAAAAAAATCCTTTCAAGTAAGTGTCGTGTTCATGATCTTTAATAATCTATTTCGAAAGCGTTTGTCACGGTTGCAGCTGAAATAAGATTGAAATAAACAGCAATTTTGCTGAAAATATAAATTTTTCATATAGAAATTGTGGGAAAAAATAGAATTATTTTGTTTATTATTTTATTTGAAAAAATTGCTGAATGTATTTTTATTTTTTCTCGATCTTTTCATAATTCCTACATCAAAATGAGAAATAAAAAGAAAGTTACATATATAAGTAACAAAGGAAAGACATTTTAATAATAATACCATTCTTTTTTTTTCTAAAAAAATATAGAAAAATAAAATTCCAAAATTTGTTTCAAGCCTTAAGAATCCGATGGTTTTATGTACGATTTATCACTAATGGGATCATTAGATCTAATAAATCTATTCTCGTCATAGGGGTATATTTGTCTACTGGCCATATCACATTTATAAAGTAAATAAAGTAAAATGGTGTTTTTCATATTTACACATGTTAACAACTACTCAACATTGCCCAGACCATAAAGTGAAAAAAGATAAACAAACATGGATCGGTTTGAAGATTTCTACGAGTGTCTAGATAAGTGTACTGCCACTTGATGGTAAAGCTAAGTATTGTGGTCAACAGATGTAAAACGTTCAAATAATCATTTAATTTCAGAAAAATGGGCCTAAAGTAACCTTGCTGTTAACCAAATTGAAAAAATTCGATTGAATTGCACGAATTTCTTTCTTTCATAATAAATATAAACCAGTGTTCTACACATGCGGTCATAGATTCAGTTGACAAATCTGTTTTTAATTTTCAAATTTGACAAACTTAGCAAGAATAGTCCGGAAAAACAAACAAACCTACGTTTTTACTAGTATTCCTTTATAAAAAATATGTGAGCCGTGTCACGACAAAACCAATATAATGGGTTTGCGACCAGCATGGATCCAGACCAGCCTGTGAATCCGCGCAGTCTGATCAGGATCCATGCTGTTCGCTATCAGTTTCTCTACTTGATATATGGTTTGTCAGCGAACATCAGGATCCTGATCAGACTGCGCGGATGCGCAGGTTGGTCTGGATCCATGCTGGTCGCAAACCCATTATGTTGGTTTTGTAGTGACATGGCTCATATAATTATCTTCCTACAATCAAACCTTTGTAAAGGACCACCTGTGAAAAAACGTGTCATAGAAGACCGACAGATTTATATGACATTTTTTCTTTCAATGCAATATTTCCATAATTTAAAAAAAAACTCTGTTATTTTAGAGACCACTTTTTCTCTGTTTTAAAGACCTATTTTTTTCTACAATTTAAGAGACCTCTTTTTTTCTACAATTTAAAAAACCTTTTTCTTCTACAATTTAAGAAACCTCTTTTTTCACTGATTTTATATACCTCTCGTTCTATGCTCCCAAAGGCAGGTCTATAAATTAAACAGGTTTGACTGTATTTCTGATCATCTTTAATCCACTTAATCTTTTAAGTATAAAGAAATGTGTTAACATCACAATTTGTTTTGAAACCAAGAAGGTTCGAAACCAATGCATGTAGTAAAATAACAGTTACCAGGTACGCTTCTTCCGTTCCATAATACGTTAATGTCATAAATGCCAGCATACGGTGGCCGGTACTTGAACTCGTACACATCCGGGTTAACTTGGTTCCATTTACATTCTATTTCTGTACCATTGACTGAAAATAATAACATTCATTATAAACTTATCAATGAAAATGGAGAAATACTGAATAAATTATATGCGTGTTTTCATTTTCGGTATTTTTTACTGTAAAATTTATTTTTTATTGCAGTGAAACATAGTTTACGTATTTTCACTGATGTCTTTCCGGACTTCTTTCTTCTAAATTCAGCCAATACACAAAATTTAGCGCAAGTCTTTCAAAATGTAATGTCAAAAAAGAAGATAAAAATGTATATAATAATCAGAAAATTCAAGTTCTTGTGGTACCACCACTCATTCATATTACTCGATGAAAAAAACAATTCCTGTAATCGTAGAAAAAAACCCCACATAAATATCCTCTATCCTATATTTTTAGATCAAGTTAAAATACCTGTTTAATGGCTTTTTTTTTAATTTAAAGAATATATTTTCATCATTGATCGATGTCTATTTTGTAATCATAACAATTTCAGGGATTGCAAGTTCGAAAGAAGTTTGCAAAATGCTACTGTGTTTGTCTCTACTGTGTTTGCCTTCTCTGAATCTAACCCTTCGGAATAATTAGTCGTCGGTTCGATCAGATCTCAAGCTACCTATTAGCTTACAACATATTTTTCTATTAATTTATTCGGATGAGACGTAAATGCGAGGTATATTTCTCAACGCCGAAAATGTTAAGTATGCATGTCTTATAATATTCCTAAAACTGTTGAAAATGGTCAATACTCTTGTGTTGAAGTCACCTGGGTGTATGCACTTCTCTTATGACATTCACAGCAGTGTAATTGCACGTTTAAAACGCACTTAATTCATCACCACAATCTTTATTAGAATTTAAACTTTTTAAACTTTGAAGTGTCCACTGTGCTTTGACTACTTAATTAAGAAATTTTCTAAGTATACCTGATATTTGCACTTTGATGTTTCCACCAACACCACTAGCATTTACGGTGAAGGCGGTCTCTTCACCCTTCGTACCACGTGACACACCCTCCCCCGTCACGGATATCTGGCTAGGGTCTTGAACACTGACACGCCCTGGGGAGCCTGCAAAAATTAAAAATCATCCTCTTTAATACATATTATAGATTTATCACAAGTCTCCCTCTTATGCAAATGGACAGAGAATATTTAAAAAAGGCCCTTTGATATCGGCGTAAGAATGTATCAAAAAGTAGTTTTAGTTTTAAGTATAATCAATAACTTCTAATCAGCTACAGAAAATGATTAGAAGAATTCTATTTTAAGAATAAGAGTCATGACGTAACTATGTAAACGTGGAAATATAGATTGATTAAAATATGTTGAGAAAATAGTGAAACAACAGTCAATGTCTGCCGCGTTAAAAGGGGGTCGGTCCTCCGTAGCCGAGTGGTTAAGGAGGCTGACATTAAATCACTTGCCCCTCATGACTGTAGGTTCGTATCCCGCAAGGTACTTTGTAGTCTTACATACGCGGAAGATGGTCAAGCTATCTTTCGAAAGATTGAGTATTATATGCAGGTGCTTGTTCGTGTCTTAAACAATGTTCAGAGGGGCACCTGATGTATCCCTCCACCAGTTTAACCTCGTGAATTGGTGTGACGAAAAAAAAATCCCGACCCAACCTGATCCAATATGTAAGAAGATAAAATATGTTGCTTCAAACTTGAGATGA